>NW_020838078.1:218516-269486 GCF_003676395.1 Aethalodelphis obliquidens | reverse complement strand
TATATATATATATATATATATATATATATATATATATAAAAGAATATCATCAAACCCCAAGGGAAGAAACTGAAAGAAGAAAAGAACATACAAAACTACAAAAACAAACAGAAAAATTAACAAAATGGCAATAAGTACATAGCTACAAATAATTACTTTAAAAGTTTATGGACTAAATGCTCCAATCAAAAAACACAGGGTGCCTGATGGGATTAGAAAATCAAGATTCATCTAAATGTGGCTTATAAGAGACTCAATTCAGAGCTAAAGACACACACAGGATGAAAGTGAGAGGATATAAAAAGATTCTATACAAATGGAAACAAAAAGAAAGTGGGGGTAGCAATACTCAGACAAAGTGAACTTTAAAACTAAGCCTATAACAAAAGACAGAAAATTACCATCATTATATAAAGATAAAGGGATCAATGTAAAAAGAGGACATAGCATTTGTTAATAATTATGTACCTAATATAGGAACACTAAAATATATAAAGCAAATATTAAGTGACATAAAAGGAAAAATTCACAATAATACAATAATAGTAGGGGACATTAACACACCACTTTCATCAATGGATAGATCATCCAGAAAGAAAATATAAAGTGAAACAGTGGTCATAAATAAAACATCAGAGGAGTTGGACTTAATAAATATCTGCAGAACATTCCACCCAAATGAGCAAGATACACATTCTTTTCAAGTGCACATGGAATGTTCTCATGCTAAACCACAAAACAAGTTTCAAGAAATTTAAAAGGATAGAAATTATATCAAGCAGTTTTTCCAACCACAATGATATGAAACTAGGGATGAATTACCGGAAGAAAAATGGGGAAACACAAAAACACATGGAGACTAAGCAATATACTACTAAAATGCAATGAATCAATGAAGGAATCAAAGAGGTTAAATCAGAGAATATCTCAAGACCAATGAAAATAAACACACAACTTTCCAAAATCTATGGGATGCAGCAAAATTACTTCTAAGAGGGAAGTTTATAGTGATACAGGCCTACCTCAAGAAACAAGAACAATTTCAAATAAACAACCTAACCTACTATGTAGAGGAATTAGGAAAAGAACAAAGTCCAACATTGGTAGAAGAAAGGAAATAATGAAGATCAGAGCAGAAATAAATAAAATAGAGATTAAAAAAATAGAAAAGATCAATGAAACCAGGAACTGTTTTTTTTTTAAGATAAAATTGATGTCAGGTTCATTAAGAAAAAGAGAGAGTGAACCTAAATAAACAAAATAAGAAAGGAAAGGGAGAAGTTATAGACAATATTACAGATATAAAAAACCATAAGAGAATAATATGAACAGTTATATGCCAACAAATGAGACAAACTAGAAGAAATGGATAAATTCGTAGAAACATGAAATCTTCCAAAACTGAATCAGGAAAAATGGGTGATCTAAACTAGTATTAAAATTGAATTTGTAATTAAAAAAAAAAACTCCCAGTAAACTAAAGTCCAGGACGAGTTGA
This sequence comes from Aethalodelphis obliquidens, assembly GCF_003676395.1. Lineage (NCBI taxonomy): Eukaryota > Metazoa > Chordata > Mammalia > Artiodactyla > Delphinidae > Aethalodelphis > Aethalodelphis obliquidens. The sequence goes on along the minus strand of NW_020838078.1, from coordinate 267,988 downwards.
ATTCGAAGGGGAATTCCACAAAACATATAAAGAAAAGATAATACCTAGACTTCTCAAACAATTCCAAAATATTTGAGGACAGAACATCCCCACATTCATTATAGAAGGCCACTATTACCCTGATACCAAAATCAAACAAAAACACTACAAAGAGAGGGAAAAAAAGGCCAATATTGCTGATGTATATATATGCAAAAATCCTCCACACAATATCAGCAAACAGAATTAAACAAAATATAAAAAGAATCAGATACCACAGTCAAATGGGATTTATTCCAGGGGTGCAAGGATGGTTTAATATTGGCATATCTATCACCATGATATACCACATCAACAAAAGGAAGGATAAAAATCACGTGATCGTCTCAATAGATGCAGGAAAAGCATTTGAAAATATTCACTATCCATTCATGATAAAAAAAAAATTATCAAAGTTGGTATAGAGGGAACATATCTCAACATAATCAAGGCCATTTATGACAAAACCATGGCTGACTTAAAGTTTCTTCTGTAAAGTCAAGAAAAAGAAAAGGAGGCCACCTCTCACCACTTTTATTTATCATAGTATTGGAAGTCCTAACCACAAAACTCAAAGAAGGAAAAGAAATAAAAGGCACCCAAATGAGTGTGGAAGAAGTAAAACTGTCACTATTTGCACATGACATGCTTACAAATATTTTGAAATCCCAAAATATCCACCAAAAGACTATTAGAACTAATAAATGAATTCAGTAAAGTTGAAGGATACAAGATTAATATAAAAAATCTGTTGCTTTTTTATACATTAACAATGAACTATTACAGAGAGAAAGCAAAAAATATCCCCACTTAAATCACATCAAAGAGAATAAAATACTTAGGAATAAACTTACCCAAGGAGTAAAAGACTTATACTTTGAAAAGTATAAGAATTTGAGGAACAAAATTTAAGATGATAAAAAGAAATGAAAAGATATCCCATGCTTATGAATTAAAATAATTAATATTGCTAAAATATCCATATTACTCAAAGCAATCTACAGATTTAATAAAGTCCCTATCAAAATACCCAGGACATTTTTCACAGAACTAGAACAAATATTCCTAAAGTTCATATTGAACTGGAAAAGACCCCAAATTGCCAAAGCAATCTTGAGGAAAAAGAAGAAAACTGGAAGTATCACAGTCTCTGACTTCAAACTATACTATAAAGCTATACTAATTGAAACAGTATGGTGCTATCACAAAAACACACATAGATCAATGGAACAGAATAAACGGTCTGGAAATAAACCCTTGAACATATGAACGTATGATCAAATAATCTACAATAAAGGAGGCAAAAATATACAATGTGGAATAGACAATCTCTTTAACATGAGGTTCTGGGAAAACTGGGCAGCTACATGTAAAAGACTGATATTAGAACATTCCCTCACACCGTGTATAAAAATAAACTCAAAATGGATTAAAGACATAATGTAAGGTCAGAAATTATTAAACTCCTAGAAGAGAGCACTGGCAGGATACTCTCTGACATAAGTCATAGCAATATTTTTTTATGTCTCCTTAAGCAAAGAAAGCAAAATAAAACAAATGGGACTTAACTAAACTTAAAAGCTTTTGCACTAGCAAAGGAAACCATCAACAAAATGAAAACTTATTGAAACAAACAAAAACATTAATTTGAAAAGATTCATGCACTGCAATATTCACAGCACCATTGTTTACAATAGTCAAGATATGGAAGCACACTAAGTACCCATCAATGGATGGATAAAGAAGATAGATAGATAGATAGATAGATAGATAGATAGATAGATAGATAGATAGATAGATAGATAGATAGATAGATGATAGAGATAGAGACAAGGGAATATCAGCATTATAATGGAATATTACTTGTCATAAAAAGAATGAAATTTTGCCATTTGCAACAACATAGATGGACCTAGAGAGCATTGAACTTAGTGAAATATCAAAGATAATTTTTTATGTTATCACTTATATGTGGAATCTAAAAATAAATAAATGATTTTAACAAAACATAAATAAACTCACAGATATAGGGAACAAATTAGTGGTTACCAGTGGAGAGAGGGAAGAGGGGAAGGGCAAGATAGTGTAAGGGATTAAGATGTACAAACTACTATGTTTAAAGTAAATAAGGAGGACCTTCCAGATGGTGGAAGAGTAAAATGTGGAGATCAACTTTTTCCCCACAGATATATCAAAAATACACCTACATGTGGAACAGCTCCTATAGGTTACCTACTGAATGCTGGCAGAAGACCTCAGACTTCCCAAAAGGCAAGAAATTCCCCACGTACCTGGGTAGGGTAAAAGAAAAAATTAAAAACAGAGACAAAAGAATAGGGATGGGACCTGCTCCTCTGGGAGGGAGCTGTGAAGGAGGAAAAGTTTCCACACACTAGGTAGCCCCTTCACTGGCAGAGACAGGGGGTGGCGGGTGGGGGGGAGCTTTGGAGCCACGGAGGAGAGCACATCAAGAGGGGTGCAGAGGGCAAAGCAGAGAGATTCCCACACAGAGGATCAGTGCCGACCAGCACTCACCAGCATGAGAGGCTTGTCTGCTCACACACCGGTTGCAGTGCAGGCTGGGAGCTGAGACTCAGGCTTTGGAGGTCAGATCCCAGGGAAAGGACTAGGGTTGGCTTCATGAACACAGCCTGAAGAGGACTAGTGCACCAAAGGTGGATGGAAGTGAGTCCAGGAAAAATTCTGGATCTGCCTAAGAGGCAAGAGACCATTATTTCAGGGTGTGCAAGGAGAGGAGATTTAGAGCACCACCTAAATGAGCTTTAGAGACAGACGTGAGTGGTGGCTATCAGCGTAGACAACAGAGACAGGCATGAAATGTTAATGCTGCTGCTGCAGCCATCAAGAATCCTTTGTGCAAGCACAGGTCACTCTCCACACCTCCCCTCCTGGGAGCCTGTGCAGCCCACCACTGTCAGGGTCCCGTGATCCAGGAACAGCTTTCCCTGGAGAACACATGGCATGCCTCAGGCTGTTGCAATGTCACACTGGCCTCTGCTGCTGCAGGACTGCCCTGCATTCCATACCCCTCTCTGTCCCTGTCCTGAATGAGCCAGAGCCCCCTAATCAGCCATTCCTTTAACCTCCTCCTGTATGGGCAAAGAACAGATGCCAGAGGGTGACCTACATGCAGAGTCAGGGCCAAATCCAAAGCTGAACCCCAGGAGCTGTGTGAACAAAGAGAAAGGGAAATTTCTCCATGCAGCCTCAGGAACAGTGGATTAAATCCCACAATCAACGTGATGTACCCTGTATCTGTGGAATACCTGAATAGACAATGAATCATTCCAAAATTGAGGTGGTAGACTTTGGAGGCAATGGTAGATTTGGTGTGTGCTGTATGTGACTGACTAGTTGCTGATTTATATGTTTATCTTAGTTTAGTTTTTAGCTCTTGTTATCATTGGTGGATTTGTTTATTGGTTTGGTTTTTCTCTCTGTATTTTTTAAATTACTTTTTAAATTTTTTATTATAATAATTTAAAAAATTATTTTAATAAATTTATTTTATTTATTTATTTTTCCCATTTCTTCTTTGTGCTTGGTGCTCGGCCAGGTGTCAGGCCTGAGCCTCAGAGGTGGGAGAGCTGAGTTCAGGACATTGGACCACCAGAGACCTCTGGGTCCCACATAATATCAGTAAGGGAGAGTTCTCCAGGAGATTTCCATCTCAACATTAAGACCCAGCTCCATTCAACAACCAGCAAGCTCCAGTGCTGGATACCCCATGCCAAACCACTAGGAAAACAGGACCACAAAACCACCCGTTAGCAGAAAGGCTGCCTAAAATCACAATAAGTTCACAAAACCCCCACAACACACCACCAGACGCAGTCCTGCTGACCAGAAACACAAGATACAGCTTCATCCACCAGAACACAGAAACTAGTCACCTCCAACAGGAAGCTTACACAGCCCACAGAACAAACCTTACCCTCTGGAGTCAGACACCAAAAACAATGGGAACTACGATCCTGCAGCCTGCAAAAAGGAGACCCCAAACACAGAAAGTTAAGCAAAATGAGAAGACAGAGAAACACACAGCAGATGAAGGAGCAAAGTAAAAACACACCACGCCAAAAAAATGAGGAGGAAATAGGCAGTCTGCCTGAAAAAGAATTCAGAGTAATGATAGTAAAGATGGCAAAAATCTTGGAAATAGATGAAGAATATACAAGAAACGTTTAACAAGGATGTAGAAGAATGAAAAAGCAAACAGCAATTATGAACAACACAATAAATGAAATTAAAAATTCTCTAGAAGGAATCAATAGCAGAATAACTGAGGGAGAACAGATGAGTGACCTGGAAGACAAAATAGGGGGTAAATACACCACAGAGCAGAATAAGGAAAAAAGATTGAAAAGAATTGAGGGCAGTCTCAGAGACATCTGGGACAACATTAAACACAACAACATTCAAATTATTGGTGTCCCAGAAGAAGAAGAGAAAAAGAAAGGGACTGAGAAAATATTTGAAGAGATTATAGTTGAAAACTTCCCTAATAAGGGAAAGGAAATAGTCAATCAAGTCCAGGAAGCACAGAGAGTCACATACAGGATAAACCCAAGGAGTAACATGCCAGGACACATATTAAACAAACTATCAAAAATTAAATACAAAGAAAAAATATTAAAAGCAGCAAGGGAAAAGCAACAAATAACATACATGGGAATCCCCATAAGGTTAAGAGCTGATCTTTCAGCAGAAATTCTGTAAGCCAGAAGGAAGACGCAGGACATATTTAAAGTGATGAAAGGGAAAAACCAATGGACAGACCAACTAAAATGGTAATAAATAAGGAAACACAAGGTTTAAATGACATGTTAAACAATTTAGACTTAATTGATATTTATAGGACATTCCATCCAGAAACAACAGAATACACTTTCTTCTCAAGTGCTCATGGAACATTCTCCAGGATAGATAATATCTTGGTCACAAATCAAGCCTTGGTAAATTTAAGAAAATTGAAATCATATCAAGTATGTTTTCCGACCACAATGCTATGAAACTAGATATGAATTACAGGAAAAATACTGTAAAATATACACACACATGGAGGCTAAACAATATGTTACTCAATAACCAAGAGATCACTGAAGAAATCAAAACATGCCTAGAAACAAATGACAATGAAAACACGATGACCCAAAACCTATGGGATGCAGCAAAAGCAGTTCTTAGAGGAAAGTTTATACCAATAAAATCCTACCTGAAGAAACAAGAAACATCTCAAATAAACAACGTAAACTTACACCTAAAGCAAATAGAGAAAGAAGACAAAAAAAAAAAAAAAACCCTGCAAAGTTAGCAAGATGAAAGAAATCATAAAGATCACATCAGAAATAAATGAAAAAGAAATTAAGGAAATGATAGCAAAGATCAATAAAACTAAAAACTGGTGGTTTGAGAAGATAAACAAAATTGATAAACCATTAGCCAGACTCATCAAGAGAAAAATGGAGAAGACTCAGATCAACAGAATTATAAATGAAAAAGAAGAAGTAACAACTGGCACAGCAGAAATACAAAGGATCATGAGAGATTAGTGCAAACAGATATATGCCAACAAAATGGACTACCTGGAAGAAATGGACAAATTCTTAGAAGAGCACAGCCTTCTGAGATTGAACCAGGAAAAAATAAAAAATACAAACAGACCAAGCACAAGCACTGAAATTGAGACTGTGATTAAAAATCTTCCAACAAAATAAAGCCCAGGCCAGATATCTTCACAGGCAAATTCTATCAAACTTTTAGAGAAGAACTAACACCTATCCTTCTCAAATTCTTCCAAAATATAGCAGATGGAGGAACACTCTGAAACTCATTCTAAAAGGCCACCATCACCCTGATATCAAAACCAGACAAAGATGCAAAAAAGGAAAAAGGAATATACAGGCCAATATCATTGAGGAAAATAGATGCAAAAATCCTCAACAAAATAGTAGCAAACAGAATCCAACAGCACATTAAAAGGATCATACACCATGATCAAGTGGGGTTTATCCCAAGAATGCAAGGATTTTTCAATATATGCAAATCAATCAATGTGATAAACCATATTAAAAAATGAAGGATAAAAACCATTGATCATCTCAATAGATGCAGAAAAAGCTGTTGACAAAATTCAACACCCATTTATTATAAAAAGCCTCCAGAAAGTAGGCATGGGGGAACTTACCTCAACATAATAAAGGCCATATATGACAAACCCACAGCCAACATCATTCCCAAGGGTGAAAAACTGAAACCATTTCCACTAAGGTCAGGAACAACACAAGGTTGTCCACTCTCACCACTATTATTCAACATAGTTTTGGAAGTGTTAGTCACAGCGATCAGAGAAGAAAAAGAAATAAAAGGAATCCAAATCAGAAAAGAAGAAGTAAAGCTGTCACTGTTTGCAGATGACATAATACTATACATAGAGAAACCCAAAAGTGCTACCAGAAAACTACTAGAGCTAATCAATTAATTTGGTAAAGTAGCAGGATACAAAATTAATGCACAGAAATCTCTTGCATTCCTATACACTAATCATGAAAAATTGGAAAGAGAAATTAAGGAAACACTCCCATTTACCATTGCAACAAAAACAAAAAAATACCTAGGAATAAGCTTACCTAAGGAGACAAAAGACCTGTATGCAGAAAACTATAAGACCCTGATGAAAGAAATTAAAGATGATACAGAGAGATGGAGAGATATACCATGTTCTTGGATTGGAAGAATCAACATTGTGAAAATGACTATATTACCCAAAGCAATCTACAGATTCAATGCAATCCCTATCAAACTACCACTGGCATTTCTCACAGAAGTAGAACAAAAAAAATTCACAATTTGTATGGAAACACAAAAGATGCCAAATACCAAAGCAGTCTTGAGAAAGAAAAACAGAGCTGGACGAATCAAGCTCCATGACTTCGAACTATACTATAAAGCTACAGTAATCAGGACTGTCTGGTACTGGCAACAACACAGAAATATAGATCAATGGAACTGAATAGAAAGCAAGAGATAAACCCACACACATGTGGTCACCTTATCTTTGATAAAGGAGGCAAGAATATACAATGGAGAAAAGAGCCTCTTCAATAAGTGGTGCTGGGAAAACCGGACAGCTACATGTAAAAGAATGAAATTAGAACACTCCCTAAAATCATACCCAAAAATAAACTCAAAATGGATTAAAGAACTAAATATAATGCCAGACAGTATAAAACTCTTAGAGGAAAACGTAGGCAGAACACTTCATGACATAAATCACAGCAGGGTCCTTTTTGACCCACTTCCTAGAGAAATGGGAATAAAACAAAATTAAACAAATGGGGCCTAATAAAACTTAAAAGTTTTTGCACAGCAAAAGAAACCATAAACAAGATGAAAAGACAACTCTCAGAATGGGAAAAAGTATTTGTAAATGAAACAGCTGACAAAGGATTAATCTCCAAAATATACAAGCAGCACATGCAGCGCAATATATAAAACCCAAACCACCCAATCCAAAAATGGGCAGAAGACCTAAATAGACATATCTCCAAAGAAGATATACAGATTGCCAACAAACACATGAAAGGATGCTCAACATCACTAATCATTAGAGAAATGCAAGTCAAAGCTACAATGAGGTATCACCTCACACAGGTCAGAATGGCCATCATAAAAAAAAATCTACAAACAATAAAGGATGAAGAGGGTGTGGAGAAAAGGGAACGCTCTTGCATTGTTGGTGGGAATGTAAATTGATAGAACCACTGTGGAGAACAGTATGGAGGTTCCTCAAAAAACTAAAAATAGAACTACCATATGACCCAATAATCTCACTACTGGGCATATACCCTAAGAAAACCATAATTCAAAAATAGTCATGTACCACAATGTTCATTGCAGCACTATTTACAATAGCCAGGACATGGAAGCAACCTAAGTGACCATTGACAGATGAATGGATAAAGAAGATGTGATACATATATACAATGGAATATTACTCAGCCATAAATAGAAACGATATTGAGTTTCGTTTGATGAGGTGGATGGACCTAGAGACTGTCATACAGAGAGTAGTAAGTCAGAAAGATAAAAGCAAATACCGTATCCTAGCACATATATATGGAATCTAAAAAAAAAGATCCTGAAAAACATAGGGACTGGACAGGAATAAAGACCTAGACATAGATAATGGACTTGACATGGGGAGGGAGAAGGATAAGCTGGGATGAAGTGAGAGAGTGGCATGGACATATATACTCTACCAAATGTGAAATAGATAGCTAGTGGGAAGCAACCACAAAGCACAGGGAGATCAGCTCGGTGCTTTTTGTCCACCCAGAGGGGTGGGATAGGGAGGGTGCGAGGGAGATTCAAGAAGGAGGGGTTATGGGGATGTATGTATATGTATAGCTGATTCACTTTGTTATACAGAAGAAACTAACACAACAATGTAAAGTATTTATACTCCTAAAAAGTTGTTAAATAAATAAAGTATAAGTTACAGGGATATGTTGTACATCACAGTGTTTATAGCCAATATTTTATAAGTGTAAAGGAGTATAATTTATAAAAACATTGAATTACTATGCTGTGCACCTGAAAATAATATAATAATATAAATCAACCATCTATGCTTTAATTTTTAGAAAATGGGAGCTCTCCGTGGACTGAAAAACCTCTTCTTGAAATCCTGTTGACCATGTGCTTCACCATCTCTCTACTTCCATTCTTGAAGCATAATTTTACTAAAGATAATTTTGAACTTAGATGGTCTCTTAGGGAAGTGTAAGATTTTCCCAAATTTTCCTCTTAAACCTTTTCTTTCCATTTCCTTTGCTCCTGTTTTCTCCTTTTACTGCTTTGGATCTTCCCCCCAGTTCCCTGAATCCTTTGATATGTTCCTCTCAAAGCCCCTTCTTTCTCCATTCTTATGTCCACACTTTCATATATTTTGCTTCTTACTTCAGCCATAAACCTCCCTACCATCTCTTGAACATTAGTCTCCCTACACTCCACCAAGGTCTCTAAAGGGACAAATAAAACAGCCAAGGTAATAACCAAGATTAGTATTTAAACAAAAGTTTATTTGGAAACATAAGTGGACATTCTTTCCACTCATGTGGGTTCTGGAGACATCCAGACATTTGCTAAAAGTCTTCTCAATCACTGCCCTTAAATAGAGGTCACAGAATCTATCAGATTACATGTCAAGGCAAAGGAAAATCATAAGTCTCCTCCATAAATTTTGGTAAACAGGGAAACTTAACGTATCCCGTTTGTCAGAAACACATTTCAGAGAAAAATATTAAGTGGTGATAAACTGATGACATTGTATTACTATGTTTTACTGACTGAAGTTTAAAATTTCACAACAAAAGCTATAAGATGTCTGTTTCCATATTTCTGTATGTTTTTGTATGTATATATGTATGCATGTATGTTAAGATACATGATTTTTTTTTTTTTTTTGCGGTACGCGGGCCCCTCACTGTTGTGGCCTCTCCCATTGTGGAGCACAGGCTCTGGACACACAGGCTCAGCAGCCATGGCTTACAGGCCCAGCCCCTCCATGGCATGTGGGATCTTCCCGGACCGGGGCACAAACCCGTGTCCCCCGCATCAGCAGGCAGACTCTCAACCACTGCGCCACCAGGGAAGCCCGATACATGATATTTTTTACCTCTGGATGACAGTACCAAATTAATTTATAAAATACTTCAATGGATTTCTATTCAAATTGCCTTAGAGATAAATAAGCACCTCTAAAATTACTTCTGAAATTCTCAAATATAGCAACATCCAATTTTTAAAATCTTTGTTTATCTGGAATAATCTTTAATAATAAAGATAGTTTTATAAATTTTTGGTGAAATAAAATTAGGTATTCAGAGTTGTATGCATTAAATATAATGCACATATAAAATTTTTTCTACCTAGATTTAATAATTGAACAAGTTTGTGTTATACCTACTAGATGTTTAAGACTATAAAACTATAAATCTAACCTAATGTCAAAGTGTACAATAAAAATAAATTTCTTTATGTACATCAGGTACAGTAAAGTTATTTTAAAAGGGGAAAAATAAAGAATCATAGTTTAACATTTTAGTTTCTTTGCCCCTGAGATTTTTTTTTTTTGACACTTCCCTAATTTGCCAACAAGACACTCATGGTGATGGCTAGATTTGTTTATATAGCTTATGAAATTTTTATGATCAATTCAAACATAATTGATAAGCACAAATGATTTAAACAGATGTTAGTGGGATACAATTTATAAATGAACTCTTTAATAGTTATATTTTATATTTCTTTTTTATTCCTTTCCATTTATATCTTTTTTAATCACAGTATATTGAAATATAATTGACATGTAACATTGTATTCATTTAAGATATATAAAAATATGATTTGATATACATACATATTTTAAAATTATTACCATAATGAGTCTGTTCTTAAACATGAGAAATTGTTCCAATTAAAAAGGCACATACCTTTAGAAAATAAATTTGCTACCAAATAATAGAACATGCCGAACAGTTAACGATTGCCTAATTCCATGTTTTCTCTATAAAAGAAAGAAGAACATTTGTTAAAAATTGTAATCGGTATACATAAATGAAACCAATAAGACTAGTAAGGGTACATAAATAAAATGCTTTATACAGGGAAATAAAAAGCTTGCTTTTAATAAAGAAAAGTATGATTGACATGAATTCCTAAGGGGAAAAGAAATGTGTTCAGCAATGTTTGTTCCAGAATGAGAAAGAGACAAAAAGTAAGACAGAAACTGAATGGAATTATGTAGTAAGAAAATGTAGAAGAAATGTGGGGAAGGAACCTTGGAAAAAGAATCTTATATTCTGTGCTCAAACCTGGTTAAAATTGTGGTGGATCTATTTATAAGATTTTTTTAGATAAGTTTTAAAGTACAGTGAAGTAAATCTAGAATTTGGTTCTCTCTGTTACAAAAACAAGTTTTCATAGGTTATTGGTTGGCTCTTGATAATAAATTGTAAAACAAAAAGTTGTTTTAATGTTAAGTATTCTGCCTGGGAAACCACGATTTTGCATCTTAAAATAATTTCCTGTACTTCATGATACCTTTATCAAGTCATTAATTATTTAAAATACCAAGTCTTGTCAGTATAAGAAGAGGTAGGGTTTTTACACGTGTGAAAATTTCTGTATTCCCCTTTGAAATCTTTTAATTTTCACTTTCGTTAAATGGATAACTAAGAATAGTTTCACAATGAATTGTGATCCTATTTGATAAAGTGTTCAAAACTTTTGACTTTTTTGGCAACTTACCAAAATCAAACTTTAATTGAGTTTTTTATTTATCTCAAATTAACTTTAAAATTTCCCAAAGTGTCCCTGGAAAATCTAAAGAATTTGTCTATCCCCTTGTAAAAGGTAGGTGCTAAACTAATTAACTTAACTTTGTACATTAAATTACATGAGAATCATTGACAAATAAGAAGTAATGATAAACCGTGTATCATGTGAGACAAATAAGTCAGTGCTGGGCTAGGAAACAGAGTGGTAATGGCCTCCATTTCAGTGGGTGACTTGAGAGCACAGACAAGCCAGACCAGGAGTAAAGCTTGAAATAAAGAAGACGTGGAGAAGGAAGGGATTTCCGAGCTGAGTCTTACAGATTGCAGATACTGCTTTAGGTCATACCCTAGGCATACAACAAGGATGCAACAGTGAGCAAGATATATATGCCCTCTGCCTTCAAAGAGCATGAAGTCGAGAGAGAGATAAACAGCCGTACAGATGAAAGGCTCTTCGTGCTGCAGGCAGGAGTCACTGCTGTGCCTCTGAGGTGAGAGTCAACTTCAGGACACTGGTCCACAATAGACCTCCCAGCTCCATGTAATATCAAATGGCAAAAATCTCCCAGAGATTTCCATCTCAACACCAGCACCCAGGTTCACTCAATGACCAGCAAGCTACAGTGCTGGACACCCTATGACAAACATCTAGCAAGACAGGAACACAAACCCACCCATTAGCAGAGAAGCTGCCTAAAATCATAATAAGTCCACAGACACCCCAAAACACACCACCAGACATGGACCTGCCAACCAGAGAGACAAGATCCAGCCTCATCCACCAGAACACAGGCACTAGTCCCCTCCACCAGGAAGCCTACACAACCCACTGAACAAACTTTAGCCACTGGGGACAGACACCAAAAACAAGGGGAACTATGAACCTGCAGCCTGCAAAAAGGAGATCCAAACAGATTAAGATAAGCAAAATGAGAAGACAAAAACACACAGCAGATGAAGGAGCAAGATAAAAACCCACCAGACCTAACAAATGAAGAGGAAATAGGCAGTCTACCTGAAAAGAATTCAGAACAGTGATAGAAGAGATGATACAAAATCGTGGAAATAGAATAGAGAAAATGCAAGAAACATTTAACAAGGACCTAGAAAAACTAAAGATGAAACAAGGAATGATGAACAACACAATAAATGCAATTAAAAATACTCTAGAGGGGATCAATAGCAGAATAACTGAGGCAGAAGAACGGATAAGTGGCCTGGAAGATAAAAGAGTGGAAATAACTACTGAAGGGCAGAATAAAGAAAAAAGAATGGAAAGAACTGAGGACAGTCACAGAGATTTCTGGGACAACATTAAATGCACCAACATTCGAATTATAGGAGTCCCAGAAGAAGAAGAGAAAAAGAAAGGGACTGAAAAAATATTTGAAGAGATTATACTTGAAAACTTCCTTAATATGGGAAAGGAAATAGTTAATCAAGTCCAGGAACCACAGAGAGTCACATACAGGATAAATCCAAGGAGAAACACACCAAGACAAATATTAATCAAACTGTCAAAAATTAGATACAAAGAAAACATTAAAAGCAGCAAGGGAAAAACAACAAATAACACACAAGGGAATCCCCATAAGGTTAACAGCTGATCTTTCAGCAGAAACTCTGCAAGCCAGAAGGGAGTGGCGGGACATATCTAAAGTGATGAAGGAGAAAAAACTACAACCATGATTATTCTACCCAGCAAGGATCTCATTCAGATTTGATGGAGAAATTAAAACCTTTACAGACAAGCAAAAGCTGAGAGAGTTCAGCACCACAAAACCAGCTTCACAACAAATGTTAAAGGATTTTCTCTTGGCAAAAAACACAAGAGAAGGAAAAGACCTACAAAAACAAACCCAAAACAATTAAGAAAATGGGAATAGGAACATACATACCAATAATTACCTTAAATGTAAATGGATTAAAGGCTCCCACCAAAAGACACAGACTGGTTGAATGGATACAAAAACAAGACACATATATATGCTGTCTACAACAGACCCACTTCAGCCCTAGAGACACATAAAGACAGAAAATGAGGGGATGGAAAAAATATTCCTTGCAAATGGAAACCAAAAGAAAGCTGGAGGAGCAATTCTCATATCAGAAAAAACAGACTTTAAAATAACGACTATTACAAGAAACAAAGAAGGACACTACATAATGATCAAGGGATCGATCCAAGAAGAAGATATAACAATTGTAAACATTTATACACCCAACATAGGAGCACCTCAATACATAGGGCAAATACTAACGGCCATAAAAGGGGAAATCAACAGTAACACATTCATAGTAGGGGACTTTAACACCCCACTTTCACCAATGGACAGATCATCCAAAATGAAAATAAATAAGGAAACACAAGCTTTAAATGATACATTAAACAAGATGCACTTAATTGATATTTATAGGACATTCCACCCAAAAACAACAGAATACACATCTTTCTCAAGTGCTCATGGAACATTCTTCAGAACAGATCATATCTTGGGTCACAAATCAAGCCTTGGTAAATTTAAGAAAATTGAAACTGTATCAAGTATCTTTTCCGACCACAACACTATGAGACTAGATATCAATTACAGGAAACGATCTGTAAAAAATACAAACACATGGAGGCTAAACAATACACTACTTAATAACGAAGTAATCACTGAAGAAATCAAAGAAGAAAACAAAAAATACCTAGAAACAAATGACAATAGAGACACGACGACCCAAAACCCATGGGATGCACCAAAAGCAGTTCTAAGAGGGAAGTTTATAGCAATACAATCCTACCTTAAGAAACAGGAAACATCTCGAATAAACAACCTAACCTTGCACCTAAAGCAATTAGGGAAAGAAGAACAAAACAACCCCAAAGGTAGCAGAAGGAAAGAAATCATAAAAATAAGATCAGAAATAAATAAAAAAGAAATGAAGAAAACAATAGCAAAGATCAATAAAACTAAAACTTTGTCAATAAAATGACAAAGCTTGTCATTTGAAAAGATAAACAAAATTGATAAAACATTAACCAGACTCATCAAGAAAAATGGGAGAAGTCTCAAATCAATAGAATTAGAAATGAAAAAGGAGAAGTAACAACTGACCCTGCAGAAATACAAAAGATCGTGAGAGATTACTACAAGCAACTCTATGGCAATAAAATGGACAACCTGGAAGAAATGGACAAATTCTTAGAAATGCACAACCTGCCAAGACTGAATCAGGAAGAAACAGAAAATATGAACAGAACAATCACAAGCACTGATATTGAAACTGTGATTAAAAATCTTCTAACAAACAATAGCCCAGGAACAGATGGCTTCACAGGCGAATTCTATGATACCTTTAGAGAAGAGCTAACACCTATCCTTCTCAAACTCTTTCAAAATATAGCAGAGGGAGGACCACGTCCAAAATCATTCTACGAGACCACCATAACCGTGACACCAAAACCAGACAAGGATGTACAAAGAAAGAAAACTACAGGCCAATATTACTGATGAACATAGATGCAAAAATCTTCAACAAAATACTAGCAAACAGAAGCCAACACCACATTAACAGGTCATACACCATGATCAAGTCAGCTTTATTCCAGGAATGCAAGGATTCTTCCATATACGCAAATCAATCAATGTGATACACCATATTAACAAATTGAAGGAGAAAAATCATATGGTCATCTCAATAGATGCTGAGAAAGCTTTCAACAAAATTCAACACCCATTTATGATAAAAACCCACCATAAAGTAGGCATAGAGCGAAATTTCCTCAACATAATAAAGGCCATATATGACAAACCCACAGCCAACATCATCCTCAATGGTAAAAACTGAAAGCATTTACACTAAGATCAGGAAGAAGACAAGCTTGCCCACTCTCACCACTTTTATTCAACATAGTTTCGGAAGTTTTAGCCACAGTAATCAGAGAAGAAAAGAGGAAAAAAAGGAATCCAAATCGGAAAAGAAGTAATGCTGTCACTGTTTGCAGATGACATGATAATATACATAGAGAATCCTAAAGATGCTACCAGAAAACTACTGGAGCTAATCAATTAATTTGGTAAAGTAGCAGGATACAAAATTAATGCACAGAAATATCTTACATTCCTATACACTAAGGATGAAAAATCTGAAAGTGAAATCAAGAAAACACTCCCATTTACCATTGCAACAAAAAGAATAAAATATCTAGAAATAAACCTACCTAAGGAGACAAAAGACCTGTATGCAGAAAATTATAAGACACTGATGAAAGAAATTAAAGATGATACAAATAGATGGAGAGATATACCATGTTCTTGGATTGGAAGAATCAACATTGTGAAAATGACTCTACTACACAAAGCAACCTACAGATTCAATGCAATCCCTATCCAACTACCACTGGCATTTTCCACAGAACTAGAACAAAAAATTTCACAACTTATATGGAAACACAAACGACCCCAAATAGCCAAACAATCTTGAGAACGACAAACGGAGCTGGAGGAATCAGGCTCCCTGACTTCAGACTATACTACAAAGCTACAGTAATCAAGACAGTATGGTACTGGCACAAAAACAGAAAGATAGCTCAATGGAACAGGATAGAAAGCCCAGAGATAAACCCACACACATATGGTCACCTTATCTTTGATAAAGGAGGCAGGAATGTACAGTGGAGAAAGGACAGCCTCTTCAATAAGTGGTGCTGGGAAAACTGGACAGGTACGTGTACAAGTATGAGATTAGATCACTCCCTAACACCATACACAAAAATAAGTTCAAAATGGATTAAAGACCTAAATGTAAGGCCAGAAACTATCAAACTCTTAGAGGAAAACATAGGCAGAACACTCTGTGACATAAATCACAGCAAGATCCTTTTTGACCCACCTCCTAGAGAAATGGAAATAAAAACAAAAATAAACAAATAGGACCTAATGAAACTTCAAAGCTTTTCCACAGCAAAGGAAACCATAAACAAGACCAAAAGACAACCCTCAGAATGGGAGAAAATATTTGCAAATGAAGCAACTGACAAAGGACTAATTTCCAAAATGTACAAGCAGGTCATACAGCTCAATAACAAAAAAACAAACAACCCAATCCAAAAATGTGCAGAAGACCTAAATAGACATTTCTCCAAAGAAGATATACAGATTGCCAACAAACACATGAAAGAATGCTCAATATCATTAATCATTAGAGAAATGCAAATCAAACCTACAATGAGATATCATCTCACACCAGTCAGAATGACCATCATCAAAAAATCTAGAAACAATAAATGCTGGAGAGGGTGTGGAGAAAAGGGAACACTCTTGCATTGCTGGTGGGAATGTGAATTGGTACACCACTATGGAGAACAGTATTGAGGTTCCTTAAAAAACTACAAATAGAACTACCATACGACCCAGCAATCCCACTACTGGGCATATACCATGAGAAAACAATAACTCAAAAAGAGTCGTGTATCAAAATATTCATTGCAGCTTTATTTACAATAGCCAGGAGATGGAAACAACCTAAGTTTCCATCATCAGATGAATGGATAAAGATGTGGCACATATATACAATGGAATATTACTCAGCCATAAAAAGAAACGAAATTAAGATATTTGTAGTGAGGTGGATGGACCTAGAGTGTGTCATACAGAGTGAAGTGAGAAAGAGAAAAACAAATACCATATGCTAACACATATATATGGAGTCTAAGAAAAAAAAAGGTCATGAAGAACCTAGGGGTAAGACGGGAATAAAGACACAAACCTACTAGAGAATGGACTTGAGGATATTGAGAGGGGGAAGGGTAAACTGTGACAAAGCGAGAGAGTGGCATGGACATATATACACTACCAAACATAAAATAGACAGCTAGTGGGAAGCAGCCGCTTGGCACAGGGAGATCAGCTCAGTGCTTTGTGACCACTTAGAGGGGTGGGATATGGAGGTTGGGAGGGAAGGAGACTCAAGAGGGAAGAGATATGGGAACATATGTATATGTATAACTGATCCACTTTGTTATAAAGCAGAAACTAACACACCATTGTAAAGCAATTATACTCCAATAAAGATTTTTAAAAAATGATAAAGTTTCTGATGTTATATGTATGTGGATATATATTACTAATACATATAATCAAAAAATTATATGAAGTTTATAAAAATTTGTCAGTACTCTCATTACCTAGTTGTGGTTAAAAGTTGTATGCCATATAAATAAGTAATTTTCCTTATCTAATGAACTCTCATCAGAACTTTAATCATGGCTTTTTAACTCATATATCATTCACTGACAGTTGTTATTTGCTTTGATTCCTCTCTCAAAGTATTTACAAACACCTATAGGCTAGAATGCCCCATGATTTTAACACTTGAATAACTTTTAGACAATGCCTCTGGGCTAAGTTGCAGCATGGTGACTAAAGTTACTAATACTATATTTCATGTTTGAAAGTTGCTAAGAGAGAGTTGTGGCCAAGATAGTAGAGTAGGAAGAACCAAGCTTACATCCTCCCATGCATACACCAAAATTACAACTATTTACATAGAAACTATCTATAACAATAACATGAAGGCTAGTAGAAATTATTTTCCACAACTAAAGATATAGAGAAGAAACCACAATCAGATGGGTAGGATGGGTAGAGACACAGTATAGCCAAAACACACACCCTGAGTAAACAACCCACAAATTGGAAGATAATTACAATTGCAGAAGTTCTCCCCAAGGAGTGAGGATTCCAAGACACACAATGAGCTCCCCAGCCAGAGGGTCCTACACTGGCAAAACAAGTTCCCAGACTGTCTTTGAAGGCCAGTGGATCTTGCTTACATGAAAGCTAGAGAGTTGTAGGAATCAAAATCAGCACATGCACACTCCACATACTCCAAGTCCTAGTGAAGAAACAGTATTTTGAAAAGAGCCTGGGTCAACCCACTTTCTGATTTTGGAGAGTCTCCCAGCGATGCAGGAGGCAACTGAGACTCCCCCAGGAACATGGACATTGGTGGCAGCCATTTTGGGGAGCTCATTCTTCCATGAGGACCCTGATGCTGGCAAGCAATGTTTTGGAATCCTCCCTCTAGCATATTAGTGCCAAGGGATCACCCACCTATCAGAAGGGCAGCACCAGCTATGTATAACCTTGTCTTCTATAGCCAGCCATGCCAGGACCTGTCCTCACCCACTAGCAGGGTGACCCCAGCCCAAGGACCCCACCCCCCAGGTCATGGAGCCATACTGGGAGACAGCCCTGCCCACCAGCAGTCCAGCAGCCACCATAGGAGGTAGAATTTGGCAGCCAACTAAGCTAGGGGCAAGCTCTGCCTACTAACCCACAATAAACAGCCCCAATACAAGAGAAGAGTCCATGCAACCCACATACACTCTCCTCTAGAGCTTATGCTCTGGTGACAAGAGGGGAGTGAGCTGCTGGGACCCATAGGACATCTCTTACATAAGGTCACTTCTCCAAGATTGGAAGACATAATCAATTAGCTTAATACATAGAAATAAGCACAGAGAATTAGGCAAAATGAAGAGATAGAAAAATATTTTCCAAATGTAGGAACAAGACAAAACCTCAGGAAAAGAACTAAAAAACTTGAAAATAAGCAAACTACCCAAAGAAGAGTTCAAGGTAATGATCTAAAGATGCTCAATGAACTCAGGAGAAGAATGGATGAACACAGTAAGAATTTTTGAAAAGAATTAGAAATTATAAAAAAGGACAAAACAAAGTTGAAGAATACAATAACTGATATAAAAATACACTACAAGGAATCCGTAGTAGACACAGAGGGGTGGATGAGCAAAGTGGAAAACAGAGTAGTGGAAATCACACAGCCTGAATGGGGGGGGGGGGGGGGAAGGAGAGATTTTTAAACAATGAGGATAGTTTAGGAGATCTCTGGGACAACATCAAGAGTATTAACATTTACATTATAGTGGTCCCAGAAGAAGAAAGAGAGAAAATGGCAGATAACTAATTTGAAGAAATAATGAGTGAAAATTTTCCTAACCTAAGACATGGATCAGACATCCAGGACTGGGAAACACAGAAAGTTCCAAATAGGATGAACCCAAAGAGATCCACTCCAACACATATAATTAAAGGGGCAAAAATTAAAGATAAAAAGAGAATCTTAAAAGAAGCAAGAGAAAAGAAACTAGTTATAATCAAGGGAATCCCCTAGGACTAGCAGCTAACTTTTCAGCAGAAACTTTGCAGGCCAGAAGGGACTGGTACAATATATTCAAAGATATGTAAGGAAAAAACCTACAACCAAGAATACTCTGCCTGGCAAGACTGTCATTCAGATTGGTAAGGGAGATAAAGTTTTCCTTAGACAAGCAAAAGCTAAAAGACTTTAGCACCACTAAACCAGCTTTACAAGACTTCTCTAAATGGAAAAGAGAAGACTACGACTAGAAATGTAAATATTATGAGAGATAAAAACTCAGTGGTAAAGGCAAATATACAGAAAATACTAGATTTTCCACTTATCAAGCTTGTAGGAAGGTTAAAAGAGGTGGAGAGAGACCAGTGCTGATAGCTGCCACCTTGCTGCACCTCCAAGTCTAAAATGTATGCAAGGTGGGGCTGATAGTACACACAATGGCTAGGCGCTGAATCTTGGGCTGTCAGACCCTGGTAGAAGACATTGTCTAGCGGCCCAGAGACAGCCCAAGGGGCTGGGGGTGTAGTCCAGTCTGAACCTTGGAGCCCATTGTCGATGCACCCATGGAGGATGCAGGTCCAGTATCAGAGCCCACTGTCAGCATTTGCATGATGGATCTGGGTCCAGCATCAGAGCACAATGTCAGTGCTTGCACTGTAGGGACAGGTCCAGCCACAGTGGACTTCATGGGCACACACATGGCAGCGGCAGATCTGGCCTCTGAGCCTATTTTCAACACCTGCACAGTGGGAGCATGTCCAGCAGCTGTGGAATTTGTTGGCCTGCACGCTGAATACTGTCACAGAAATGCACATTTTGGGTGGATTGACCCTGGGTAGGAGTACACAACAGGTGCTGGTACTGTTGTGGGCAGCACTCCAGTTCTGCCTACCCCACACTGTACCATGGAGTCAGATCTGGTGCAGTGAGTTCCTGGGAGAGACTTGTAATAGAGTCAATCCATGTCCTAGGCTGCAGCACAACAACCTCGATTCCTGTAGCCACAGCACCTCAGCCTGCAGCACTAGTGCACTCCATGACACAGCCTAGCAATAGGTCTGAGACAAACACAATGGAGCAAGGGACATGACTTTGGGATGCTTCTGGGCAGAACCACAGATGCCTGTAAGGATGGTTCATAGGTTCATGATCACATGAGCCTCACTTGCTTCAGCACTCACCTTCTTTTGGACAGAGCATGAACTCAAGGGCATTAGAGCCTTATCAAACCCAACCATCAGTTCTTCTACTCAAACAACTGGGAAGAAGGCTCTGCCCCCCACAGGGCTGTGATAGCCACAGAGCAAAGAGGAGGCCCCACCTCACATCCAGTGCAGGCTCTGGTGACACAGCACCAATCATACCCCATCAATGGAAGAATGGCCAGCACATTCTGAGGGACAATGTGGCTGGCATCCATACCAAAAACAGTCCTCACACCAAAAATATTGGACTCACACAGTCTAAACAGGGACAATCTCACATAAAAACACCACTTCAGGACCACAATAGATAATTGTTTCTCCTAAATTCTTAGAGACAGAGAAAGTTAAGTAAACTAAAAAAGTAGAGGAACTACTCCCAAATAAAATCACAAGATAAATCCCCTGAAAGAACAAATAATGAAACAGACCTCACCAGTCTACTAGACATCTAGTTCAAAAAGGAGGTGATAAAAATGTTAAAGGAATAAAGAAAGATTAGCAATAGAAATGTATATCACTATAACAAGGAATTAGAAACTACAAAGAGGAACCAGTCAACATTAGACAACTAAATTGAGGAGATAAAAACCAACTTAGAAGAAATGAAAAGCCAATTAAATAACACAGAAGAATGAATAAGTAATCTGGAAGATAGAATAATGGAAATCACCCAATCAGAACAGCAGACGAAAGACAAATGAAAAAAATAAAAGCAACATACAAGATATATGAAATAGGGACTTCCCTGGTGGCGCAGTGGTTAACAATCCGCCTGCCAATGCAGAGGACATGGGTTCGAGCCCTGGTATGGGGAGATCCCACATGCCGCGGAGCAACTAAGCCCCGTGCGCCACAACTACTGAGCCTGAGCTCTAGAGCCCGAGAGCCACAACTACCGAAGCCCCCGTGCCTCGAGACCGTGCTCCGCAACAAGAGAAGCCACCGCAATGAGAAGCCAGCGCACCGCAACGAAGAATAGCCCCCACTCACCGCAACTAGAGAAAGCCCGCAAGAAGCAATGAAGACCCAAGGCAGCCAAAAATAAATAATTAAAAAAAAAAGATATATGAAATAATATAAAGCATGCTAACCTATGTATAATAGAGGTTCCAGAAGGAGAAGAGAGAGAGAAGGGGATCCAAAAAGTATTTGAAGAAATTATGGCTGAAAACTTGCCAAACAAAAAGAAGGAAACTTACACCCAGGTACAAAAAGAACAGTAGGTGCCAAACAAGATAAGTCCAAACAGACACACACCAAGACATATTATGATTAATACAGTAAAAGTTAAAGACAAAGAGACGATTCTAAAGGCAGCACGAGTAAAACAAAGTGTTAATTACAAGGGAACCCACATAAGGCTATCGGATGATTTCTCTGAAGAAACTTTGCAGGCCAGAAGGCAGTGACATAATGTATTCTAAGTCCAGAAAGGGAAAAACTTGGAACCTAAGATAATCTACCCAGCAAGATTGTCATTTAGAATAGAAGGAGAGATAATTTCTCAGAGAAGCAAAAGCTAAAAGTAAACAGCAATACTAAACCTACCGTAAAATAAATATTGAAAGTTTTCTCTGCATGGAAAACAAGCAAGAATCTATCAAAAAGAAACAGTTAACAATAAGAAATGCAAATATATAAAAGGATTGAAGTTCACTTAAATAAGCTAGTATATAGGGTAAAAATAATCCAAAAGATTTTTTTGTAAAAAAAATAAAACTACAATTAATGACAAAAAGATAAACATGAAGAAGTGAACAAGCAACTACAAAATCAATGGAAAACAAGGTTTAAAATGGCAATAAATACATATCTATCAATAATTACTTTACATGTCAATAGAATAAATGCTCCAGTCAAAGACTGGATTAAAAAACAAGAGCCTAAAATATGCTGCCTACAAAAGACCTACTTTAAGGTAAATTACACACATAGATTGATAGTGAGGGGAAGGAAAAATATATTTCATGCAAACAGAAATGACAAGAAAGCAGGGGTAGCAATACTTATATGAGACAAAATAGATTTTAAAACAAAGGCCATAAAGAAAGATAAAGAAGGACACTATATATAATAGAAGGATCAATACAAGGAGAGGATAATACACTTGTTAATATTTATGCACCCAATATAGGAGCACTTTAATATATAAAACAAATACTAACAGAAAGAGAGACATTGACAATAATACAATAATAGTAGGAGAATTTAACACCCCACTGACATTTATGAACAGATCATCTAGACAGAAATTCAATACTATAATGCAATAGAGGTCCAAAATGATGCAATAGACCAGTTGGACTTAATTTCTGTTTACATGACACTACATCCAAAAAAACAGATACACATTCTTTTCAAGCATGCAGGAAACATTCTCTAGGATAGATTGCATACTAGGTCAGGAAACAAGCCTCAACAAATTTAAGAAATATAAATCATTTCAAGTATTCTTTCTGACCTCAAATGGTATACAGAAATCTACCAAGAAAGAAAAGAAGGGAAAAGAATGAACATGTTGACACTAAACAAAATGTTACTAAAAAAACAATGAATCAACAATGAAATCAAAGAGGAAATTTTAAAATACCTTGACACAAACAGCAATGAAAACACAACCATGTGAAATCTATGAGATGCAGCTAAAGCAGTCCTTAGAGGGAAGTTCATATTGATACAGGCCAGTTATCGTTAGTAAAATCATGACAACAAGAAGGAAAGTAAAGGGTTCAAGAAGAAGGTTTTAAGTACACTGAGGAACTCCCATGTTCTTAGTTAATGGTAACATTATGCTTATGAACAGAGAAATTTGATACTCTAAACCTGCCTCTGTTTGTCTGGGACTCTAACAGATTCTAGAGTATATTCAAAATCTCAAGAATTGAAAATCTGTTCTTACCATCTTCAAAGGATATTTATTTGGAGCAATGGTTTAGGAATCCAATGGATCACCAACCAATCAGTCAATAGTAAAGACAAAGCCTTCAAAGGTACTTATTAAGGTCCTCAGTGTGGGGTCCAAGGGACCAGTGATGAATTTTATCTCATGTGAGTAGTAACACCATAAATGTCACAGACAATCCATAGGTAGGGAGTAGTTAAATTGGTAAAAACAGAATTTATTCAGGACTATTGCAGTAGGGGACAAGACCTCAGTATAGAACCAGGCTCTATTCCAAATACAGCATTGGTGAGTCAGAATTTACAGCTGAGGACTGGTAGGAGTCGTATGAAATAATATAAGAGGAAACATCAAGAGTAAAGGGGGGAATGGCTAAACCAACCTAACAGGATTCTTGCTGAAGACAGACAAGGTGGATCAGAGGTCACTTTGTGAATGGTGAAGATGAGAGGGTGATATGCAGGGTGATCAGACATGAAGGATGAAACATCTTGCAAAACTGAGTTATCAGGATTCATGCTAAGGATTTTACAGGAAAGTGCACAGATGGGCCTAGGGGAAGGTTCAAGAGCTTGACTAAAGTTTGGTCAAGCAAAGAATTTTTGTGAATTCCAAAGGGGGATTGGGAAACTATTCCATAAAGAAGGTGATGAAGAGTATGTCTGGAATACAAAATCTCCGTTAGGTGTCTCTTAGTATTACAATTTCCATTAAGGTTAATGGGAAACTACAACATCCCAATCAGAGCAGAACTAGTAGTAACCCAGACCCATCATGAATGAAGGTTTAAACCACCCCAACAGTATCTCAGGTGCTTTCTGATGCAAAGGAAATACAGAATACTTAGTAGCAGAAGGTAATTATAAATCCAGCTTTGAACTTGTGACCACTTATAAAAATGGACTATAATTGTATTTTCTCCCTATTTTGTTATAAATATGTTTCTGTGTATATATACATATATTAAATATCTTTTTTAATGCTCTCTTATTCTGTTTTCATGCAATATGAGATATATTGGCTTTATATCATATATTTAACTATTGTTAATTTTATATTATACTATTTGTTATGGGATATGTAGAAGAAGAGTAAACATTATTTGAAGATTTTACCTCCTATTCTGGGGAAGGGGTATGTGTGTGTGTGTGTGTGTGTGTGTGTGTGTGTGTGTGTGTGTGTGTGTGTGTGTGCACGCAGGAAGTTGTATCATGTTAAGTAGATTCTGTCCTAGTAATTTTCTTTATTTGGAATTACCTATGGATTAACGCAAGGCTTATAGTTATCAAGTTGTCGTGGATGGCCTTGTTATAGTTAATTTTCTGTGTCAACTTGTCCTGGCTAATAAAAAGCTCAAACAGGTGTTAAAACATTATTTCTGGGTGTGTATGTGATGATGTTTCTGGAAGCGATTGATATTTGTTTCAGTGGAGTAAAGAGATCTACCCTTACTAATGTGGCAGACATTATCAAATCTGTTGAAGGCCACAATAGAACAAAAAGGAGAAGAAAGGTCAAATTCCTCATTTCTTCTTGAGCTGGGAAGTTCATCTTTTCCTGGCTCTTGGGTCTTTTGTTTCTGGGACTTACACCATGGGTCCCTGGTTCTCAGGCCTTTGGTTGGGACTAGTAGTTATTCCATGGGCTACCTGGTTATCAGATTTTGGGCTTCAACTGAGTTACTTTCCTGGTTTTCCTGGTTCTCCAGGTTGCAGGTGACAGTTTGTGGAGCTTCTCAATCTCCATAAGTGCCTGAACATTTACAAATAATAAATGTCCTTTTCTCTACCTACCTACCTATCCTGTCTGTTTTGTTTTTCTGGTGTACCTTGACTTATATAATTTTTGGTACCAAAAGTGGTTCTAGTTGAAAAGAAATTTAAGGATGTTGGAATTGACTCTGTAATCTCACTAGATTAAAGGACTCTGATGACTCTATTTCCAACAGTAAATAGAGCATTGGTGGTTCATGTTGAGAAACATTTTTAGAGATACACAAAATAGCTACATTGGATAGTCTTAATCAGCCACTTATAAGAAGGATGGAGTTAAGTAACTCTATATATAATACTCTCAAACATTTTTTGAAATACTATGGAATATAATGATGTTGGTTGTTTTCTCCTTATGTTGCTGGACAAAGTAGTAGAAGAAAAGAATGAGATTAGGGATTAAAATTCTCAGCTTCAGGGTTGTATAAATGACCTAAGAGATTTGTGGTGTGCCCTAAGAGACAGACTTACCACCTTTCAGGGCTGAAATTGCTGAAAATAAAACTGGAACTGCCAAAATTTAGTGCAAGCTGAATTCTAATTCTACTAGGATGTTTACTGTTGAGGTGGGGCATTGACTGAGAAAGAAAGGTATCATGTACTGTGAGATGGGCTAATACGGCAGATGGTGGGTAATAAATATGAGACAATTCAAGGGTATTCCACCTCAGTGAAATATCCAGGGGTCCAGTGTGTAGGACATGCCCAAATATCTAATTCAAGGTGAAGAATAAGTTGTTGCATCTGGCCTCTTTTACAACCAAGAAAGTGGAACATTGCCTGGTGGTTCTCTTTCGATTTTAGAGGTAATATATTTCTCATTTGGGTGTGTTACACTGGCCCATTTTTTGAGTGACCCAAAAAGCTGCTAGTTTGAGTGTGACCTGGAGGAAGAGAAGACTCTTCAAAAGGTCTAGGCAGCTGTGAAAACTCCTCTACAACTCTTGGCCATATATTCCAGCAGTCCCAATGGTTCTTGAAGCTTCACTGGCAGATAGGGATGTTATATGGAGACTTTGGCAATGCCTTTAGGTGAATATCAGCATAGGTGTTTAGGATTTTGGTGCAAGGTACTGCTGTCATCCTCAGATACCTACTCTCCTTTAGAGAACAGCTCTTGGCTTGCTACTGATTCTTACCAGGGAGTGAATGCTTGACCATGGGCCATCAAGTTTCCATGGGACTGGACTGCTTATCATGTATTGGGTGTTATCAGACCTACTAAGTCCTAAAAAAAAAGCTACCCTACACTAGCAGCTCCCTGAATTCAGTTGACAGAAGAAGAAATGAGGTGAGCCTAGATAACAGATTGTTCTCTTCCATTGCAAGCACCACCTGAAAGTAGACAGTTTGCAGGACTACAGCCCTTCTTGAGATATGCCTGAAGGATAGTGGTAGAGGGAAGTCCTCCCAGTGAGAAGAACTTTGGAGAGTGCACCTGGATGTTCACTTTACTAAAAGGGAGAAATTAGTAATGTATAATTATGTACCACTACATGGGCTATGGCCAATGCTTTGGTGCTATTGCCAAGAACTTAAAAGGAAATTAATAGGAAAATTGGTGACAATGAAATTTGATGAAGATGTATATGGATAGTTCTCTCTCAATGGGGAAAGAACATGAAGATTTTGTTTCCTATGTGAATGCTCACTAACGTGTGACATCATCAGAGGAAGATTTTAATAATCAAGTGGATAGGATGACACAACAGTGGATACCAGTAGCCTCTTTCCCTCACCACCCTGTTACTTCCCAGCAGGTTAATAAAGAAAGAGGCCGTAGTGGCAGGGATGGAAGTCATGCATAGGTTCAGCCACTTGGACTTCTATTTACCAAGGCCAAGTGTCCAGTCTGCCAGTAGGGGACATCAACATTATGTCCCTGATATGGCACTATTCCCTGGGGTGTTTAACCAGCTACCTGGGGGTAGATTGATTACATTGGGCTGCTTCCATATAGGAAGGTGGTTGTTTTGTTCTTACTGGAACTGACTCTTATACTTGGTATGAAATTGCTTTCCCTGCATGCAACGTTACTGCCAAAACTACATTTTGTAGATTAAAGAATGTCTTATTCACTACTATAGTATTCCACAAAGCATTACTTTAGATTAAAAAACTCACTTCACAGCAAAGGGAGTGTGGCAATGGGTCCATGTTCATTAAATTCAGTATCCTACCATGATCCCCACCATCTAAAGCAGCTGACTTGATAGAACAGAGACAGGGCCTTTTGAAGACTCAGTTTCAGTGCCAGCTGGGTGGCAATGTGTTGGAATGCTGTAGCAGGGCTCTCCAAGAAGTTGTATATGCTCTGAATTACATTCAGCATATTGTGGTGTTACTCTGGTACCTTCATTTCTGGTACTCATGGGTCCAGAAATGAAGGTTGGCAACGGGAATGACATGATTACCTCCTACTTCTACTAACCTACAAGCAAATTTTTCCTTCCTTTTCCTCTAATCTCATGCTCTGTTGACCTAGAAGTCTTAGTTCCAGAGGAATAAATGCTTCCACCAGTAGACAAAACAATGATTCCCCTGAAATGGAAGTTAAGGCTGCCAAATTGCCACATTTTTCTCCTCATGCCTCTGAATCAACTGGTAAAGAGGGAATTTACTGTACTATCTGGAGTGATTCACTCTGACTACTGTTAGAGAAAAAGTGTAGCTCAACAGTCATTAAAGCAGAAAAAGTAGGTTTATTAAAAACTATTGTAATGGCGGAAGGAGACTTCAGTATAGAACCAGTTTCAAATATGAATGAACAATTTGCAAATGTGAATATATAGTCAAGGAGCCTGGTAGAGGCCACTTTTTATAAAATTGCTAAAAGGAAACAGTAAGGATAAAGAGCATTCTGACTAAACCAATCTAACTGGATTGTTGCAAAGAGAGGCCAGGCAGATCATTCATCACCTGGTGGAAGGAGGAGAAGAATTCTGATTAGATATTTAGGGCAATCAGATATGGAGGATGAGGAACTATTGCTGAGCTCACTTAGAAGTTTTCTTGCTGAAGATATTACTAGAAAGTGCACACATGTGCCTCGGAGTAGGTTCAGGGGCCTGACTAAAGTTAGGCCAATCAAAGAATCTTTGTCATTTTACCACCTCAAGTTCAAGAAAAAACAAGAGATTTTTTCTTTCTTTCCTTTGAACATTTTAAGTTCAACTCTTTTTGGGTTCAACTTTGTTCATTAAGGATCTGGTTAATCATCTGTTGAGACTTGGCTGTAGTGGGTATTTTCAGGTATTTAATGATGTGGAGATACTATGAAAATAAAACAAAAATAAAGATTTATAGTTAACTCATTTTCTGATTCCAGAGGGCAATCATTTCAGATTTCTAGATGTTGGGCTCAAAGCATCTTTAGATGATGGAGTCAAGGAATTCAATTGATATTCTATTTTGTAATTTGAATGTCTGTGGTAATGGTAATGTGAGTGACCCACATAGCAGCGAGCATGAAGGTTGCACATGAATGATCTGTTATGGTGTCTTCCCTGGTGTTTATATCAATTCATCCAGCTTCAGTGTGTAGGAATTCAGGAAAAAGCAGTTTTAAGACTCCATGATTCAGATATTTCCCTCTGCTTCACAATATGTACTTGTTGCTTGTTTATTTTAAACATAGTAGTTTTCATCTCTTAATCCCATACAAATATCTTGCCACTAACATCTTCCCTCACTCCACTGGTAACCACTAGATTGTTCTCTATATCTCTGAGTCTGTTCATGTTTTATTATATTCATTCATTTATTTTTTAGACTCGCATATAAGTGATAGCATAGAGTAATTGTCTTTCTCTGTCTGACTTACCTCACTTAGGATAGTAAACTCTAGATCCATCCATGTTATTGCAAATGGCAGAATTTCATTCATTTTTTTAACACCTTTATTGGAGAAAAATTGCTTTACAATGTTGTGTTGGTTTCTGATCTATAAAAAAGTGAATCAGCTATATGTATACATATATCCCCATATACACTCCCTCTTGCGTCTTCCTCCCACCCTCCCTATCCTATCCCTCTGGGTGGTCACAAAGCTCCGAGCTGAACTCCCTGTGCTATGTTGCTGCTTCCCACTAGCTATCTATTTTACATTTGGTAGTGTATATATGTCAATGCTACTCTCTCCATTTGTCCCAGCTTACCCTTTCCTCTCCCTGTGTCCTCAAGTCTATTCTCTACATCTGCGTCTTTACTCCTGTCTTGCCACTAGATTCATCAGAACATTTTTTTTTTTTTAGATTCCATATATATGTGTTAGCATATGGTGTTTGTTTTTCTCTTTCTGACTTACTTCACTTAGTATGACAGTCTCTAGGTCCACCTCCCTCACTACAAATAGCTCAATTTCGTTTCTTTTTATGGCTGAGTAAAATTTCATTGTATATATGTGCCACATCTTCTTTATCCATTTATCTGTCACTGGACACTTAGGTTGCTTCCACATCCTGGCTATTGTAAATAGTGCTGCAATGAACATTGTGGTAGATGATTCTTTTGAATTATGGTTTTCTCAGGGTATATGACCAGTAGTGGGATTGCTGGGTCATATGGTAGTTCTATTTTTAGTTTTCTAAGGAACCTCCATAGAGTTCTCCATAGTGGCTGTATCAATTTACATTCCCACCAACAGTGCAAGAGGGTCCCCTTTTCTCCACACCCTCTCCAGCATTTATTGTTTGTAGATTTTTTGATGATGGCCATTCTGACCGGTGTGAGATGATATCTCATTGTAGTTTTGATTTGCATTTCTCTAATGATTAGTGATGTTGAGCATCCGTTCATGTGTTTGTTGGCAATCTGTATATCTTCTTTGGAGAAATGTCTATTTAGGTCTTCTCACCATTTTTGAATTGGGGTTTTTGGATTTTAGATATTGAGCTGCTTGTATATTTTGGAGATTAATCCTTTGTCAGTTGCTTCATTTGGAAATATTTTCTCTCATTCTGAGGGTTGTCTTTTCATCTTGTTTATGGTTTCCTTTGCTGTGCAAAACCTTTTAAGTTTCATTAGGCCCCATTTGTTTATTTTTGTATTTATTTCCATTTCCCTAGGAGGTAGGTCAAAAAGGACCTTGCTGTGATTTATGTCACAGAGTGTTCTGCCTATGTTTTCCTCTAAGGGTTTTATAGTGTCTGGCCTTACATTTAGGCCTTTAATCCATTTTGAGATTTTTCGTGTGTGTATGGTGTTAAGAAGTGTTCTAATTTCATTCTTTTCATGCTGTCCAGTTGTCCCAGCACAGTTTATTAAGGAGGCTGTCTTCTCACCATCTTATATTCTTGCCTCCTTTATGAAAGATAAGGTGACCATATGTGCATTGGTTTATCTCTGGGCTTTCTATCCTCTTCCATTGATGTATATTTCTGTTTTTGGGCCAGTGCCATACTGTCTTGATTACTGTAGCTTTGTAGTATAGTCTGAAGTCAGAGAGCCTGATTCCTCCAGCTCCGTTTTACTTTCTCAAGATTGCTTTGGCTATTCAGGGTCTTTTGAGTTTTCCATACAAATTGTGTATTTTTTGTTCTAGGTCTGTGACAAATGCCATTGGTAGTGCTTTGGGTAGTATAGTCATTTTCACACTGTTGATTCTTCCAATCCAAGAACATGGTATATCTCTCCATCTGTTTGTATCATCTTTAATTTCTTTCATCAGTGTCTTATAGTTTTCTGCATACAGGTCTTTTGTCTCCTTAGGTAGGTTTATTCCTAGATATTTTACTCTTTTTCTTGCAATGTTAAATGGGAGTGTTTCCTTAATATCTCTTCAGGTTTTCATAATTAGTGTATAGGAATGTAAGAGATTTCTGTGTATTAATTTTGTATCCTGCTACTTTACCAAATTCATTTATTAGCTCTAGTAGTTTTCTGTTAGCCTCTCTAGGATTCTCTATGTATAGTATCATGTCATCTGAAAACATTGACACTTTTACTTCTTGTTCCGATTTGGATTCCTTTTATTTCCTTTTCTTCTGTGATTGCTGCAGCTAAAACTTCCAAAACAATGTTGAATAATAGCGGTGAGAGTGGGCAACCTTGTCTTGTTCCAAATCTTAGAGGAAATGGTTTCAGTTTTTCACCCTTGAGAATGATGTTGGCTGTGGGTTTGTCATATACAGCCTTTATTATGTTGAGGTAGGTTCCCTCTATGTCTACTTTCTGGAGTATTTTATCATAAATCCTTGCTGTAATTTGTCAACAGATTTTTCTGCATCTATTGAGATGATCATATGGTTTTTATCCTTCAATTTGTTAATATGGTGTATCACATTGATTGATTTGCATATATTGAAGAATCCTTGCATTCCTGGGATAAACCCCACTTGATCATGTTGTATGACCCTTTTAGTGTGCTGTTGGATTCTGTTTGCTGGTATTTGTTGAGAATTTTACATCTATGTTCATCAGTGATACTGGCCTGTAGTTTTCTTTCTTTGCGACATCTTTATCTGGTTTTGGTATCAGTGTGATGATGGTCTTATAGAATGAGTTTGGGAGTATTCCTCCGTCCACTATATTTTGGAAGACTTTGAGGATAGTTGTTAGCTCTTCTCTAAATATTTGATGCAATTCGTCCCTAAAGCCATCTGGTCCTGGGCTTTTGTTTATTGGAAGATTTTTAATCACAGTTTCAATTTCCTTGCTTGTGAGTGGTCTGTTTACATTTTGTATTTCTTCCTGTTTCTGTCTTGGAATGTTGTGCTTTTTGAAGAATTTGTCCATTTCTTCCATGTTGTCCATTTTATTGGCATATAGTTTCTTGTAGTACTCTTTCATGATCCTTTGTATTTCTGGAGGGTCAGTTTTTACTTCCCCTTTTTCATTTCTAATTTTGTTGATTTGCATCTTCTCCCTTTTTTTTCTTGATGAGTCTGACTAATGGTTTATCAATTTTGTTTATCTTCTCAAACAGCCAGCTTTTAGTTTTATTGATCTTTGCTATTATTTCCTTCATTTCTTTTTCATTTACTTCTGATCTGATCTTTATGATTTCTTTCATTTTGCTAACTTTGGTGTTTTTTGTTCTTCTTTCTTTTATTGCTTTAGGTGTAAGGTTAGGTGGTTTATTAGAGATTTTTCTTGTTTCTTGAGATAGGATTGTATTACTGTAAAATTCCATCTTAGAGCTGCTTTTACTGTATCCCATAGGTTTGGGTCGTCGTGTTTTCATTGTCATTTGTTTCCAGGTACTTTTTGCTTTCCTCTTTGATTTCTTCAGTGATCTCTTGGTTATTTAGTAGTGTATTGTTTAGCCTCCATGTGTTTGTATTTTTTACAGTTTTATTTCATGTAATTGATATCTGGTCTCATAGTGTTGTGGTCGGAAAAGATACTTGATACAATTTCAATTTTCTTAAATTTACCAAGACATGATATGTGACCCAAAATATGATCTGTCTTGGAGAATGTTCCATTAGCAGTTGAGAAGAAAGTGTATTCTGTTGTTTTTGGATGGAATGTCCTTTAAATATCAATTAAATCCATCTTGTTTAATGCATCATTTAAAGCTAGTGTTTCCTTATTTATTTTCATTTTGATTGATCTGTCCATTGGTGAAAGTGAGGTGTTAAAGTCCCCTACTATTATTATGTTACTGTCGATTTCCCCTGTTATGGCTGTTAGTGTTTGCCTTATGTATTGAGTGCTTCTATGTGGGGTGCATACATATTTACAAGTGTTATATCTTCTTCTTGGATTCATCCCTTGATCATTATGTAGTGTCTTTCTTTGTCTCTTGTAATAGTCTTTATTTTAAAGTCCATTTTGTCTGATATGAGAATTGCTACTCCAGCTTTCTTTTGACTTCCATTTGCATGAAATACTTTTTCTATCCTCTCACTTTCAGTCTGTATGGGTCCCCTGGTCTGAAATGGGTCTCTTGTAGACAGTATATATACAGTTCTTGTTTTTGTATTCATTCAGCCAGTCTATGTCTTTTGGTTGGAGCATTTAATCCATTTACATTTAAGGTAATTATTGATATGCGTGTTCCCATTACCATTTTCTTAATTGTTTGGGGTTTGTTTTTGTGGGTCTTTTCCTTCTCTTGTATTTCCTGCCTAGAGAAGTTCCTTGTTTTAAAGCTGGTTTTGTGATGCTGAATTCTCTTAACTTTTGCTTGTCTGTAAAGATTTTAATTTCTCCATCAAATCTGAATGAGATCCTTGTTGTGTAGAGGAATCTTGGTTGTAGGTTTTTCCCTTTCATCACTTTAAATATGTCTTGCCACTCCCTTCTGGCTCGCAGAGTTTCTTCTGAAAGATCAGCTGTTAAGCTTATGGGGATTTCCCTTGTATTTTATTGTTTTGCTTTTCCCTTGCTGCTTTTAATATTGCTTCTTTGTATATAATTTTTGATAGTTTGATTAATATGTGTCTTGGTGTGTTTCTCCTTGGATTTATCCTGTATGGGACTCTCTGCACTTCCTGGACTTGATTGACTATTTCTTTCCCATGTTAGGGAAGTTTTCAACTATAAGCTCTTCAAATATTTTCTTAGACGCTTTTTATTCTCCTATTCTTCTGGGACCCCTGTAATTTGAATGTTGGTGTGTTTAATGTTGCCCCAGATGTCTCTGAGACTGTCCTCAACTCGTTTCATTCTTTTTTCTTTATTATGATCTGCAGTAGTTATTTCCACTCTTTTATCTTCCAGGTCACTTATGCGTTCTTCTGCCTCAGTTATTCTTCTATTGATTCCTTCTAGAGAAATTTTAATTTCATTTATTGTGCTGTTCATCATTGTGTGTTTGCTCTTTAGTTCTTCTAGCTTCTTGTTAAACGTTTCCTCTATTTTCTCCATTACCTTTCTGAGATATTCCATCTTCTTCACTATTATTACTCTGAATTCTTTTTCAGGTAGTCTGCCTATCTCTTCTTCATTTGTTTGGTCTGGTGGGTTTTTACCTTACTCCTTCATCTGCTGCATATTTCTTTGTCTTCTCACTTTGTTTAACTTACTGTGTTGGGGTCTCCTTTTCACAGGCTGTATGTTTGTAGTTCCTCTTATTACTGTTGTCTGCCCCCAGTGGCTAAGGTTGGTTCAGTGGGTTGTTTAGGTTTCCTGGTGTTGTGGACTGATGCCTGTATTGTGGTGCGTGATGCTGGATTTTGTCTTTTCAGTGGACAGGGTTGCATCTGGTGGTGTGTTTTGGGGTGTGAACTTATTATGATTTTAGGCAGCCTCTCTGCTAATGGGTGGGGTTGCATTCCTTTCTTGCTAGTTGTTTGGTATGGGGTGTCCAGCACTGGAGCTTGCTGGCAGTTGGGTAGAGCTGGGTCTTATCATTGAGACGGAGATCTCTGAGAGATCTCTCACTGACTGATATTACATGGGGCCCGGAGGTCTCTGGTGGTCCAATGTCCTGAAATTGGCTCTCCCACCTCAGGCTCAAGACTGACATCAGGCCAGAGCACCAAGACCAGGCAAAGATGTCAGAAGCCTTGCTAGCAGGAACTTCAAAAGACCTGCTCACCTCAACCACTTCTCACTGTTGCACCACTGCAGTCACCTCAATGCCACTCAGCACCATCCTTGTCCATGTGCCATTTCATCCTGTTTCTCATCCCAGGACTCCTGTGCTAGGTGC
The DNA here is from genome assembly GCF_003676395.1 of Aethalodelphis obliquidens. NCBI lineage: Eukaryota > Metazoa > Chordata > Mammalia > Artiodactyla > Delphinidae > Aethalodelphis > Aethalodelphis obliquidens. The sequence goes on along the minus strand of NW_020838078.1, from coordinate 232,958 downwards.
CTGCATCTCCCAAGATCCTCATTCTTTTTTAAGGGCTGGATAATATTCCATTGTGTGTGTGTGTGTATATATATATCACGTCTTCTTTATCCATTCATCTGTCGATGGGCACTTAGTTTGCTTCCATATCTTATCTATTGTCCATAATGCTGCTATAAACATTGGGGTGTATGTATCTTTTCAAATTAATGTTTTAGTTTTCTTTATCATATAACCAGAAGTGGAATTGCTAGATAATATAGTAGATCTATTTTTAGTACTTTTTAAACTCCATACTGTTTTCTACAGTGGCTACCCCAATTTATATTCCCACCAACAGTATACTAGGGCTCCTTTTTCTCCACATCCTCATCAACATTTGTTATTTGTAGACATTTTGATAGTAGCCATTTTACAGGTGTGAGGTTTGGTTTGCATTTCTCTGATGATTAGTAATGTACCATTTCTTCATGTACCTGTTGGCTGTCTGTTTGTCTTCTTTGGAAAAATGTCTATTCAGGTCTTCTGCCATTTAAATATCCTGTTGTCTGTTGTTTTGATATTGAGTTGTATGTACTGTATGTATATTTTGGATATTAACCCTTTATTGGTCACATCATTTGCATATATTTTCTCCCTTTCAATAGGTTGTGTTTTCATTTTGTGGGTGGTTTCCTTTGGTGTGCAAAAGCTTTTAAGTTTAATTAGGTTCCATTGAAATATTTTTGCTTTAATTTCTTTTGCCTTAGGAGACTTATCCAAAAACTATTGCTATGATTTATTTCAAAGATTATCCTGCCTATGTTGTCTTCTCAGAATTTTATTGTTTCAGGTCTTATATTTATGTCCTTACTCCATTTTGAGTTTATTTTTATATACGGTGTGAAGAAATGTTCTAATCTCATTTTTTTACATGTAGCTGTCCAGTTTTCCCAACACCACTTATTGAAGAGAATAACTTTTCCTTTGTATATTCTTAACCACTTTGCTGTAGATTAATTGACCATAAGTGTGTAGATTTATTTCTGGAGTCTCTATTCTGTTTCATTGTTCTATAAGTCTGTTTTTCTGCTGGTACCATGCTGTTTTGATTACTGTAGCTTTGTAGTACAGTATAGTCTGAAGTTAGAGAGCTTGATACCTCCAGCTTCATTCTTTTTTCTTTTTCTCTAAGATGCTCTGGCAATTTAGGATCTTTTGTGCTTTCATATAAATTTTAGGATTATTTGTTCAAGTTCTTTGAAAAATGTCATAGATATTTTATAGGGTTTGCATTAAATCTAGAGATTATTTTGGGTAGTATGGTACTTTTAACAATATTCTTCCAATCCAAGAGTGCAGGATATCTTTCCATTTCTTTGTATCATCATCAATTTTCTTCATCAATGTTTTGTCATTTTCAGAGTATAGGTCTTTCACCTCTTTAAATTTATTCCTAGGTATTTTATTTTTTGATGCAGTATTAAGCAGGATTGTTTCCTTTCTCTTTCTGATATTTCATTATCATATAGAAAAGCAACAGATTTTTATATGCTTGTAATCTTATATCCTGCACCAATACTGAATTCATTTTCTAGGTCTAATAGATTTTGTTTTTTGGTGGAGAATTTAGAGTTTTCTATATATCGTAACATTTCATCAGCAAATAGTGACTGTTTTATTTCTTCCCTACCTATTTGCATGCCTTTTATTTCTTTTTCTAGTCTGATGGCTGTGGCTAGATTTCAAACACTATGTTAAATTGAAGTGGTGAGTGTGGTCACTCTCATCTGTTCTCAATTTTAGTGGGAAGAATTTCAGCTTTTTACCACTGAATATGATGTTGGCTGTTGGTTTGTTGTAAATGGCCTTTATAATGTTGGGATGTGTTCCCTCTATACCAACTTGAAGAGTTTTTTTTTTTTTTTAAACTATGAATGGATATTTAATTTTATCAAAAGCTTTTTCTATATCTATTAAGATGATCATTTAATTTTTATCCTTTCATTTGTTAAAGTATCATATTGATCGATTTGCAAATATTGGACCATCCCACTTAATCATGATGTATATTCCTTTTATAAACTGTTAAGTTTGGTTTCCTAATATTTTGTTGAGTATTTTTGCATCAATATTCATCAGATGTATTGGCCTGTAATTTCTTTTTTTGTAGTATCTTTGTCTGATTTTGGTATCATGGTAGGTGGCCTCATAGACTGAATTTGGCAGTATTTCATCCTCTATTTTTTTTTTTGAATATTTTGTGAGTATTTTTTTAGAAAATATTTTTAAATTGAGGTATAATTGATGTACAATATTATTCAAATTTTGGGTGTACAACATAGTGATTCACAATTTTTAAAGATTTTATTCCATTTACAGTATTATAAAATATTGGCTGTATTTCACTGTGCTGTAAATATATCCTTGTAGCTTATTAATTTTATACATAGTATTTTGTAACACTTAATCCCCTATGCCTATCTTGACCCTCCCCTCTTCCTTCTCCCCAATGGTAACCACTATCTATTGTCTATATCTATGAGTCTGTTTCTTTTTTGTAACATTCACTTGTTTGTTGTACTTTTTTGATTCCACATGTAAGTGATATTACACAGTATTTGACTTTCTCTGTCTGACTTATTTCACTTAGCATAATACCCTGCAATCCATCAATGTTGTTGCAAGTCACAAAATTTCATTCTATGTTATGGCTGAGTAGTATTCCACTGTGTGTGTGTGTGTGTGTGTGTGTGTGTGTAAACATATCTCATCTTATTTATCCAGTCATCTCTTGCTAGACACTTAGGTTGCTTCCTTATCTTGGCTATTGTAAATAATGCTGCTATGAGCATTGGGGTTCATGTCTCTTTATGGATTAGTATGTTTTTCAGATATATAGTAAGGAGTGGAATTGCTGTGTCATATAGTTGTTCTATTTTTAGTTTTGTGAGAAGCCTCTATATTGTTTTAGACAGTGGCAGCACCAATCTGCATTCCTACCAACAGTGTAAGAGCATTCTCTTTTATCCACAACCTCTCTAGTATTTATGATCTGTCGACATTTTTAAGATAGCCATTCTGACTGGAGTGAGGTGATAACTCATTGTGTTTTTGATTTGCATTTCTCTGATAATTAGTAACGTTGAGCATGTTTTCATCTTCCTGTTGGCAATCTGAATGTCTTTGGAAAAATGTCTATTTACATCTTCTGCCTAAGTTTTTTTTCTGTTTTTTTTTTTTTTTTTTTTGCAGTACGTGGGTCTCTCACTGTTGTGGCCTCTCCTATTGTGGAGCACAGGCTCTGGACGCGCAGGCTCTGCGACCATGGCTCACGGACCCAGCCGCTCCACGGCACATGGGATCTTCCCGGACCGGGGCACGAACCCTTGTCCCCTGCATCGGCAGGTGGACTCTCAACCACTGCGCCACCAGGGAAGCCCCTGCTTAAGTTTTAACTGAGTTTTTTTTTAAATGTTGAGTTGTATGTACTGTTTATATATTTTGGATATTAACTCTTTATTGGTCATATCATTTGTAAAAGTTTTCTCCAATTAAGTAGGTTAACTTTTCATTTTGTTGATGGTTTCCTTTGCTGTGCAAAAGCTTTTAAGTTTAATTATGTTCCATTTATTTAGTTTTGCTTTTATTTCCTTTGTTTTAGGAGACAGGTCTAAAAGCAGTGCTAATAATGCTATGACTTATGTTAAAAGGTATTGTGTGTATGTTTTCTTCTTGGAATTTTAGGGTTTCTGATCTTACGTTTATGTCTTTAATACATCTTGAGTTAATTTTTATATATGAAGTTAGAGAATCTTCTGATTTCATTCTTTTACATGTAGCTGTCCAATTCCCAGCACCCCTTATTGAAGAGGCTGTCTTTTCCCCACTGTATATTCTTGCATTCTTGACATAGATTAATTGATCATAGGGTTTATTTCTGGGCCCTCTATTCTGTTCCAGTGATTTACATGTTATTTTTGTGCCAGTACCATACTTTTGTGTGTGTGTGTGGTATGCGGGCCTCTCACCGTTGTGGCCTCTCCTGTTGCAGAGCACAGGCTCCAGACACGCAGGCTCAGTGGCCATGGCTCATGGACCTAGCCACTCCACAGCATGTGGGATCTTCCCGGACCAGGGCACGGACCTGTGTCCCCTGCATCGGCAGGTGGACCCTCAACCACTGCGCCACCAGGGAAGCCTGGTTATTTTGTTTTATTTGTTTTGAGTGTAGTTTGTTTACAATATTTTGTTAAATACCATACTGTTTTTATTACTGTAACTTTGTAATATAGTCTGAAGTTAGGGAGTGTGATTCTTCTAATTCTGTTCTCTCTCAAGATTGTTTTTGCTATTTGGCATATTTGTGTTTTCATATAATTTTAGGATTACCAGTTCAAGTTCTGTGAAAAAAATGCCCTGATATATTGATAGAGGTTGCATTGAATTTATAGATTGCCTTGAGTAATATGGTCATTTTAACAATATTAATTCTTCCAATCCATGAACATGGCATACCTTTCCATTTGTGTTGTCTTCAATTTCTTTCAACAGTGTCTTATAGTTTTCTGAATATAAGTCTTTTGCTTCCTTGGTATTTTATTCCTAGGTATTTTTCATTCCTAGGTATTTTATTCATTTTGATGCAATTTTAAGTGGGGTAGTTTCCTCGATTGATCTTTCTGATAGTTCATTGATAGTGTATAGAAATGCAACTGATTTTTGTGTATTGATTTTGTATCCTGCAACTTTACTGAATTCCTTCATGAGCTCTATTAATTTTTGGTGTCATCTTTAGGATTTTCTATGTAGAGTGTCATGATATTGGCAAATGGTGACATTTCAACTTCTTCCTTTCCAACTCGGATTCCTTTTATTTACTTTTCCTGTCTGATTGCTGTGCCTAGGACTTCCAATACTATCTTAAATAAAATTGGCAGGAATGGGCAACCTTGTCTTGTTCCTGATCTTAGAGGAAATGCTTTCACTTTTTCACCATTAAGTATGTTAGCTGTGGATTTGTCACATATGGCCTTTATTATGTTGAAGTATGTTCCATCTATGCCCACTTTCTGGAGAGTTTTTATCATAAGTGAGTGTTGAATTTTGTCAAAAGTTTTCCTGCATCTATTGAGACAATCATATGGTTTTTATTCAATTTGTTAATGTAGTGTATCACATTGATTGATGTGTGGATATTGAAAAGTCCTTACATCCCTGGAATAAATCCCATTAGATCATGGTGTATGATCCTTTTGATGTGTTGTTGGATTCAGTTTGCTAGTATTTTGCTGAGGATTTTTGTGTCTATATTCATTAGTAATACTGGTCTGTAATTTTCTTTTTTTGTTTGATATCTTTTTTTTCTGGTTTGGTATCAGGGTGATGACAGCCTCATAGAATGAGTTCATAAGTGTTTCTTCCTCTGCAAATTTTTGGAATAGTTTGAGAAGGACAGGTATTAACTCTTCTCTAAATGTTTGGTAGAATTCACCTGTGAAGCTACCTGGTTCTGGAATATTGTTTGTTGGGAGTTTTTTTTTTTTTAATTACTGATTCAATTCCATTACTGTAGTTGGTGTGTTCTTATTTTCTATTTCTTCCTGGTTTAGTCTTAGGACACTGTAAGTTTTCAGGAATTTGTCCATTTTATGGGAATATAATTGTTTGTAGTAGTCTTTATTGTCCTTTGGATTTTTGTGATGTTGGTTGTAATTTTTTCTTTTCTGATTTTATTAATTTGGGCCCTCTCCCCTTTTCTCTTGATGAATCTGGCTAAAAGTTTATCAGTTTTGTTTACCTTTTCAAAGAACCATCTTTTAGGTTAATTGATCTTTTCTACTTTTTTTTTAAGTCTCTATTTCATTTATTTCTGTTCTGATTATTACTTATTTTTGTCCATTAACTTTTGGCTTTGTTTGTTCTTTTTCTAGCTCTTTTAGGTTTAAGATTAGGTTGTTTACTTGATATTTTTCTTGTTTCCTGAGGTAATTCTGTATCACCATAAACTTCCCTCTTAGAACTGTTCTTGCTACCTCCCAAAGATTTTGGATCATTGTGTTTGTGTTATTGTCCAGGTATTTGTTTGATTTATTCAGTGATCCATTGGTTGTTAGTAGCATATAATTTAGTCTCCACCTGTTTGTTGGTTTTTTATTTTGCAATTTTTTTCCTAATAGTTGATTTATAGTCTCATAGTCTTGTGGTTGGAAAAGATGTTTGGCATGATTTCAATTATCTCAAATTTATTGAGGCTTGTTTTGTGGCCTAGCATGTGGTCTACCGTGCAGAATGCTCCATGTGCACTTAAATAGAATGTGTAATCTACTTTCAGATGGAATGTTCTATATATGTATTTATTAAATCCTCTGGTCTAATGTGCCATTTAAGGCTAGTGCTCGCTTATTGATTTTCTGTCTGAATGATCTGTCCAGTTATATAAATGGGGTGTTAAAATCCCCTACTATTATTGTGGTACTTTCAATTTCTCCCTTTATGTTTGTTAATATTTTCTTTATGTAGTTAGTACTCCTATGTTGGATGCATATGGATTTATGATTCTTATATCTTCTTGGATTGATCCCTTGATTATTATTTTTTAACATCTTTATTGGAGTATAGTTACTTTACAGTGGTGTGTTACTTTCTACTTTATAACAAAGTGAATCAGTTATACATATACATATATCCCTAAATCTCTTCCCTCTTGTATTTCCCTCCCTCCCATCCTCCCTATCCCACCCCTCTAGGTGGTCACAAAACACCGAGATGATCTCCCTGTGTTATGCATCTGCTTCCCAAAAGCTATCTATTTTACATTTCATAGTGTTTATATGTCCATGCCACTCTCTCACTTTGTCCCAGCTTACCCTTCCCCCTCCCCGTGTCCTCAAGTCCATTCTCTAGTAGGTCTGTGTCTTTATTCCCATCTTGCCCCTAGGTTCTTCATGACCTTTTTGTTTTGTTTTGTTTTTAGATTCCATATATATATGTTAGCAAACAGTATTTGTTTTTCTCTTTCTGACTTACTTCACTCTGTATGACAGACTCCAAGTCCATCCACCTCACTACAAATAACTCAATTCCATTTCTTTTTATGGCTGAGTAATATTCCATTGTATATATGTGCCATATCTTCTTTATCCATTCATCTGTTGATAGATACTTAGGTTGCTTCCATGTTCTTGCTATTGTAAATAGAGCTGCAATGAACATTAATGGTACATGACTCTTTTTGAGTTACGGTTTTCTCAGGGTATATGCCCAGTAGTGGGATTGCTGGGTCATAGTTCTATTTTTAGTTTTTTAAGGAACCTCCATGCTATTCTCCATAGTGGCTGTATCAAATTACATTCCCACCAACAGCGCAAGAGTGTACCGTTTTCTCCACAGCCTCTCCAACATTTATTGTTTATAGAGTTTTTGACGATGGCCATTCTGACCAGTGTGAGATGATATCTCAGTGTAGTTTTGATTTGCATTTCTCTAATGATTAATGATGTTGAACATTCTTTCATGTGTTTGTTGGCAATCTGTATATCTTCTTTGGAGAAATGTCTATTTAGGTCTTCTGTCCATTTTTGGATTGCATTGTTTGTTTTTTTGATATTGAGCTGCGTGAGCTGCTTGTAAATTTTGGAGATTAATCCTTTGTCAGTTGCTTCATTTGCAAATATTTTCTCCCACTCTGAGAGCTGTCTTTTCATCTTGTTTATGGTTTCCTTTTATCCCTTGATTATTATGTAATGTCATTCCTTGTCTCTTGTAACACTCTTTATTTACAGTCGATTTTGTGTCATATAAGTATTGCTCCACTGGCTGTTTTTGATTTTCATTTTCATGGAAAAGCTTTTCTATCCTCTCAATGTTAGTCTCTTTTTTTCTTTAACTCTGAAGTGAGTCTCTTGCAGGCAGCATACATACACGTCTTGTTTTTGTATCCATTCAACAACTCTATGTCTTTTTATTGGAACCTTTAGTCCATTTACAGTTAATTATTGATGCATATGTTCTTATTGCCATTTTGTTAATTAGTTGGGGGTTGTTTTTGTAGGTCTTTTTTCCCTTTATTCTTCTTTTGTTCTCCTCTCTTTTGATGTAATGAGTATCTTTAGTCTTATGTTTGGATTTCTTTCTCATTTTTGTGTGTGTCCCTATTAAAGATTTTTGATATATAGTTACTATGACACTTATATATAGCAATCTATCTATCATCTATCTATCTACCTATCACCTATCTATCTAACATCTATCTATCTATATATCACCTATCTATCTATCATCTATCTATATCTATTTATCTACCTATATGATGTTTTAACTTGCTGATCTCTTAATTTCAAGTGCATTTTAACAACCCTGCATTTGTATTCCCCTCCCCTCATGATTACTCTTTTTAATATCATACTTTACATCTAATTAATTTGTGTATTCCTTAACTGCTTATTGTGGATATAGATGATTTTACTACTTCTGTCTTTTAACCTTCCTACTAGCTTTTTGCTTGGATGATTTCCTACCTTTACTCTATGTTTACCTTTAATTTCATGATGTTTATGTTTCTAGTTGTAGCCTTTTCTTTTTCACTTAGAGAAGTTCCTTCATCATTTCTTGTAAATCTGGTTTGTTGGTGCTGAACTATTTTAGTTTGGCTTATCTGTAAAGCTTTGATCTCTCCATCAGATCTGAATGAGTGCCTTGCTGTGTAGAGTATTATTGGTTGTAGGCTTTTCCCTTTCATCACTCTGAATATATTGTGTTACTCCCTTCTGGCTTGCAGAGTCTCTGCTGAAAAGTCAGCTGATAGGCTCATGGAAGTTCCCTTGTGTGTTATTTGTTGCTTTTCCTTTTCTGCTTTTGATATCCTCTCATTATCCTTAATTTTTGCCATTTTAATTACAATGTGTCTTTGTGTGTTTCTCTTTAGTTTAATCCCGTAAGGGGGTCTCTGCATTTCCTGGACTTGGGTGACTATTTCTGTTCTTAAGTTAGGGGAGTTTTCAGTTATTTTGTCTTCAAATATGTTCTCATCCTTTCTTGCTTCTCTTTCTGAGACTTTTAAAATGTGAATATGATTACTGAAAACTTCCCTAACTTAGGAAAGAAAATAGTCACCCAAGTCCAGGAAATGCAGAGTCCCTTACAGGATTAAGCTAAACAGAAACACACCAAGACACATTGTAATTAAAATGGCAAAAATCAAGGATAATGAGAGGATATCAAAAGCAGAAAGGGCGGGCTTCCCTGGTGGCACAGTGGTTGAGAGTTCGTCTGCCGATGCAGGGGATATGTGTTCATGCCCCGGTCTGGGAAGATCCCACATGCCATGGAGCGGCTGGGCCCGTGAGCCATGGCCGCTGAGCCTGTGCATCCAGAGCCTGTGCTCTGCACCAGGAGAGGCCACAGCAGTGAGAGTTTCAGCAGAGACTCTGCAGGCCAGAAGGAAATAAGCTATCAGTATATTTAAGATTGTATGTGCATTTATGTGTTTGTTTTGTTTTTGTAAAATAAAGGAAAAGGTCTAGAGAAATATACAACAAAACAACTGCAGTGGCAGTTCTGGGGAAGGAATTAAGAAGATAAAAGAATTCAGGACCTTTGCTTTTTTTCCTATTGTTGGAATTTGTTTTAATTTTTTACATAAAGAATCTATTCTTGCATTGCTTGAATAATTAAAAGGGAGGAAGAAAACAATAAAAAGCTCAGTACAAAAAAATGTGAATATGATTGTACTTAATTTTGTCCAGACGTCCCTTAAACAGTCTTCATTTCCTTTCATTCTTTTCTCTTTTTTCTGTTCAGCAGCAGTGATTTCCACTACTCTGTCTTCCAGCTTGCTGATCTGTTCCTCTGTATCATTTAGTCTGTTATTGATTCCTTCTAGAGTATTTTTCATTTCAGTTATTGTATTCTTCATCTTTAGTTGTTCTTTGTTTTCTAACTCTTTGTTAAAACTTCTAACCTCTCACTCTGTCTATCCATTCTTCCCCCAACTTCTTTGATCATCTTTATGATTATTACCCTGAACTTTTTCTCAGTTAGATAGCCTATCTCCACTTAACTTTGTTCTTTGTCTGGGGTTTTATCTTGTTCCTTCATTTGGAACATGTTCCCTGTCACCTCATTTTGCCTAAGTTGATGTTTTTACTTTTATTTATCTGGTGGGTTCGTTACATTTGCTAACCTTGGAGAAGTGGTCTTTAGTAGGAGATGTTCAGTTTGTCCCAGGAGCATGTTCCCTATCATCATCTGAGCTATATACTCTAGGGATTTTCCCTATAAGTGCTGCATGGGTCTTTCTGTTGTGGTGGGCTGACTATGCGGGCAGTCTGGTAGGTTTATTGGTCCCCAGTCCAGTTGGTTGCTAGTCTCTGCCTTGTGCAGAGGATGCTGGCTACTGGCTGTCAGCACTGAGTCAGTAGGCAGACAACTGCAGAATCCCAGGGAGCCCCTGGGCTAGTGCTGGGTTGCTGGTGGGCAAAGTCAGCATCCAGGAGACACTGGGGTTATTGCCTACCCACTGGTTGGTGAAGTCATGTCCTAGGGCTAGTAGCAGCCTACTGATAGGCAGAGTTATATCCTGGGATCTGGTTGCTCTGCTCAGGGGTCCCAGAGCTAGTATCACTTCACTGGTGGTTGGTGTCAGTTCTTGACACAGCTGGGTATGGTGCCCAGGGTGTCTTGAAGTTTGTTTTGGCCTGATAGTGAGTGAGGTCAGGGCCCTGCTGTTTCCAGGGCAGGGCCTGACCTATTGGTGCGTGGGCCATGTCTACGTACTTGAAGCTGGGGTTTTCTGGCAGCTGATTTCTCCATGCTGGGTGATGGACCTGGCCTGAGGCTAGAGAAAGGACACTGGTGAGTGGGATGAGGCCCAGCTGGTCCCAGGGCCTACTGGGGGTGAAACTGTGTCTCACAGGGTCTTGGGTCTAGAAGTCAGCACTGTGTGTGGGGTCATGTCATTGGCCTTCTGACAGGTAAGGTCATTTCCAGAGGCAACTGTGGACCCAGGGGCTTTTGAGGAAGGCTGTCTGCTAGTGGGAGGGACTGTGTCCACACCCAGTTAGTTGCTTGGCCTGAGGCATCCCAGGCCCCCACTGGAGCCTGCAGACCATTGGGCTAGGGTGGGGCTGGGTCCTGAGGCTAATTTACTAGGGGTAGGAATCCAAAATGGCACTTTCCAGAACCAGTGTCCACATGGTAGAAGGAGCTCCCCCAAAGCGCTACCACTTTTGTCTACGTCCCCAAGATGAGCTGCAGTTTCCTCCTGCTACTCTGGAACACTCTCCAAGATTAGCAGATAGTTCTGACACAGGCTTTTATCAAATTACTGCTTCTGCCCTGGGTTCTGGAGCATGTGAGATTTTGTGTGCACCCTTTAATAGTGAAGTCTCTATTTCCCCCAGCCCTCTGACCTCCCCCAAAATAAACCCTGTTGGCCTTCAGAGCTCTGAGGGCTCATCTTCTCAGTGCAGGGCCTTTTATCTGGGGAGCCTGAAGTGGGGATTTGGCCTCTCACTCCTTTGGGAGAACCTCTGCAATTGTACTTATTCTCCTGTTTGTGGGTCACTCACCTGGGAGTATGGGACTTGAATATATCCTAAGTCTGCCCCCCAACACATTGCGTTGTGGATCCTTTTTTTTTTTTTTTTTTTTGGAGTATAGTTGATTTACAATGTGATGTTAGTTTCTGGTGAACAGCAAAGTGATTCAGTTACATATATGTATATATGTGACTGAATATATACAATCTTTTTCATATTCTTTCTTATTATGGTTTATTACAGGATATTGAATATAGTTCCCTGTGCAATATAGTGAGACCTTGTTGTTTATCTATTTTATTTTATTTTATTTTTTATTTTTGGCTGTGTTGGGTCTTCGTTGCTGTGCACGGGCTTTCTCTAGGTGTGGCAAGCAGGGGCTACTCTTCATTGTGGTGCATGGGCTTCTCATTGTGGTGACTTGTTGTGGAGCATGGGTTCTAGGAGTGTGGGCTTTAGTAGTTGTGGCATGCAGGCTTCATAGTTGTGGCACACAGGTTTAGCTGCTCCACAGCATGCAGGATCTTCTGGGACCAGGGCTTGAACCTGTGTCTCCTGCATTGGCAGGCGGATTCTTAGCCACTGTGCCACTGGGGAAGTCCCTATCTATTTCATATATAGTAATTTATATCTGCTAATCCCAATCTTCTAATTTATTCTTCCCCAACCCACTTTCCCCTTTGGTAACCATAAGTTTGTTTTCTACATCTGTGAGACTGTTTCTGTTTTGTAAATATGTTCATTTGTATCATATTTTAGATTCTACATATAAGTGATATTACATGATATTTGTTTTTCTCTTTCTGACCTACTTCACTTAGTATGATAATCTCTAGGTCCATCTATGTTGCTGCAAATGGCATTATTTTATTCTCTTTTATGGCTGAGTAGTATTCCACTTTATATATATATATATAAATATAAATCTTCTTTATCCATTCATCTGTCAATGGACATTTAGGTCGCTTTCATGTCTTGCATATTGTAAATAGTGCCGCTATGAACATTGGGCTGCATGTATCTTTTCAAATTAGAGTTTTCTCTGGATATATGCCTTGGAGCGAGATTGGTGGATCATTTGGTAACCCTATTTTTATTTTTTTAAGAAACCTCTATACTGTTTTTCATAGTGGCTGCATCAATTTACAATCTCACCAAAGTGTAAGAGGGTTCCCTTTTCTCCACAACCCCTCCGGCATTTGTTATTTGTAGACTTTTTAATGACGGCCATTCTGACAGGTGTGAAGTGATACCTCACTGTAGTATTGATTTGTATCTCTCTAATAATTAGTGACATTGAGTGTCTTTTCATGTGACTAGTGGCTCTCTGTATGTCTTTTTTGGAGAAATGTCTATTAGGTCTTCTGCCCATTTTTTCAATTGGTTTGATTTTTAGTTATTGAGTTGTATGGGTTGTTTGCATATTTTGGGAATTAAACCCTTGTTGGTCACATTGTTTGCAATATTTTCTTCCATTCCTTAGGTTGCCTTTTCATTTTGTTTATGGTTTCCTTTGCTGTGCAAAAGCTTATAAGTTTGATTAGGTCCCATTTGTTAATTTTGCTTTTATTTCTATTGCCTTGAAAGACTGACCTAAGAAAACATTGGTACAATTTATGTTAGAGAATGGTTTGCCTTTGTTCTCTTCCAGGACTTTTATGGGCCTCAGGTCTTATATTTAAGTTTTTAAGCCATTTTGAGTTTATTTGTGTAGATGGTGTGAAAGAGTGTTCTAACTTCATTGATTTACATGGGGCTGTCTAGATTTCCCAACACCACTTGGTGAAAAGATTCTTCTCTCTATTGTTTATTCTTGCCTCCTTTATTGAAGATTAGTTGTCCACATGTATCTGGGTTTGTTTTTGGACTCTATTCTGTTCCATTGATCAATATGTCTGTTTTTCTTCCAATACCATGTTGTTTTGATTACTGTAGCTTTGTAGTATTATCTGAAGTCCAGGAAGGTTTTGCCTCCTGCTTTGTTCTTTTTCCTCAGGATTGCTTTGGCAAATCTGGGTCTTTTATGGTTTTATATAAATTTTAGTATTATTTGTTCTAGTTCTGTGAAAAATGTCATAGGTAATTTGATAAGGATCACATTAAATCTGTTGATTGTTTTGGGCAGAATTGCCATTTCAATTATATTAATTTTTCCAATCCAAGAGCATGGGATATCTTTCCATTTCCTTGAATCATCTTTGATTTCCTTTATGAATGTTTTATAGTTCTCAGTGTATAAGTCTTTTGCCTCCTTGGTTAGGATTATTTCTATATATTCTATTTGTTTGATGCAATTTTAAACAGGATTTTTTTTAACTCCCTCTTTCTAATATTTCATTGTTATTGTAAAGAAATGCCACTGATTACTATATATTAATCTTGTATCCTACTACCTTGCTGAATTCGTTTATCAGTTCTAATAGTTTTTGTGTGGAGTCTTTAGGGTTTTCTGTATAGAGTATCATGTCATCTGCATATAATGACAATTTTACCTCTTCTTTCCAATTTGTATAGATTTTATTTCTTTTTCTTGTCTGATTGACATGGCTAGGACTTCCAGTACTATGCTGAATAGAAATGGTGAGAGTGATCATTCTTGTCCTGTCCCTGAATTTAGTGGGAAGGCTTTCAATTTTTCACCATTTATTATGTTGGCTGGGATATGTCATAAATAGCTTTTATGATGTTGAGATATGCTCCCTCTATACACACGTTGGTAAGAGTTTTTATCATGAATCGATGTTGAATTTTATCAAATACTTTTTCTGCATTTATTGAGATGATCATGTAAATTTGTCTTTTCTTTTTTGATGTGATGTATCATATTGATTGATATGCATATGTTGAACCATCCTTATGAACCTGGGGTGAATCCAGCTTGATTGTGGTGTAGCACCGTTTTTATGTGTTGTTGAATTCAGTTTGCTAATATTTTGTTGAAAAT
>NW_020838078.1:49106-193516 GCF_003676395.1 Aethalodelphis obliquidens | reverse complement strand
AAAAGAGGCCAGATGCAACAACTTATTCTTCACCTTGAATTAGATATGTAATTAGATATGTAAGTGTTTCTATAATTAAGTATTCCTAAAACTATCAGAAATATAGAAATAAATCCAATTATTTAAAGTTTTATAATCTGAGACCATCTTTGGTAAATAAAGCTAGTTTTTTTAACTTGTTGGTAAAATTAAAACAGGCACATCTTCAGAGTTGCCAGCATTAAATATAAGGCAGACATATATTTCTTTCTACCTAGGTTTATCTGTCAAACAAGCTTAAGTTATCTCTCCTAGGTGGTAATAATTATAAAACTATAAATCCATCTTAAAAATGTACAATAAATTGAATTGCTGGATGCATGTCAAGAACAGGATTTTTAAAAGAAAAAAACAAAGTGAGAGGCACCATATGTTTAATTTTTAAAGTTATGGGTTTCTGTGATTTTGGGGGTGGAGGGGTATATGCTATATTTGCCGACTTGAAAAATAACTTGGGATGATGACTAGATTTGTTTATTTAACTCAAATATTTCTATGATCAATTTAACTATAATTTTAAGAACAAGTGATTTGAGTATATGTAAGTGGGATAAAAGTTTATAAAGTATCTTTAAACAATAAATGTTTTATTATAGGTCTACAAAAAATAGTTCTGCAGGCGTTTTAGTAACTTGAAACTTTATGTACTAAACTAAGATAAATAATAGATATTCAATGAATATCTAGATCATTCCCAAATTTAAAAAATTGAAGCACAAATTGCTGAACAATATTTTTCTTTCCTTAAAAATTAGTCATTTTAATAATGAAAACATGGATTCATAATATTGTACATAAGATCTCAGGTTTGGTTTGATATCTTCATAGCACTTGCTACAATTTTAACTAACTAACTGCATATAATTAATTTAATGTTTTAATTCTCAGATAGACTATAAACCTCAAAGGCAGGGCTCATGACTCCTAATCTCACCTGAAGTGCCTGACACAGTGGTTGGCTCAAAAAATCCCTGTTGAATGAATGAATGGCTTACTCATCTAGTCTCATGGTTCCTAAACCTTCTTTTTAATTGTTGAATACTTTATTCAAATTAAACAAGATAAAAAAAAGTGCTGTTCTGCTTTGAGGGGGCTTAGGGGCTTGGACACCAGCCAGCTGCACCTTTTCCTTGCCACATACTGTGCTTCTTCAGGCACCAAGTGGAGGCACTAGGCCTCCTTAGAAAATCCTTTGTGAACCACTGAACCAGTCTAACTGCTTGGATTCTTTTCTGTAATATCCGTATCAATTAATCACCTAACGGAAGCTTGAATCGTCTAACTCTGGGGAACTCACTCTGTTCTAAGACTGCCTGTTTCCTTGTTGGACTGCCTCTAGATTAAGATTCTTTATTAAATTAAGCTGAAATCTTTTCTTTAGTCCTTAGGACTATCATCTAGGAATGATGAGAACAAGTCTATTTTCTTCCACATTTCAAATTTCTGAGGTCACTATTATAGTCTTCTTTTTTTTTTTTACATCTTTATTGGAGTATAATTGCTTTACAATGGTGTGTTAGTTTCTGCTTTATAACAAAGTGAATCAGTTATACATATACATATGTTCCCATATATCTTCCCTCTTGCGTCTCCCTCCCTCCCACACTCCCTATCCCACCCCTCTAGGTGGTCACAAAGCACCAAGCTGATCTCCCTGTGCCATGCCGCTACTTCGCACTAGCTATCTATTTTACGTTTGGTAGTGATATATGTCCATGCCACTCTCACACTTTGTCATAGCTTACCATTCTCCCTCCCCATATCCTCAAGTCCATTCTCTAGTAGGTTTGTGTCTTTATTCCCATCTTACGACTAGGTTCTTCATGACAATTTTTTTTCTTAGGTTCCATATATATGTGTTAGCATATGGTATTTGTCTTTCTCTTTCTGACTAACTTCACTCTGTATGACAAACCCTAGGTCCATCCACCTCACTACAAATAACTCAATTTCATTTCTTTTATGGCTGAGTAATATTCCACTGTATATATGTGCCACATCTTCTTTATCCATTCATCCAGTGATGGACACTTAGGTTGCTTCCATGTACTGGCTATTGTAAATAGAGCTGCAATGAACATTTTGGTAATGACTCTTTTTGAGTTATGGTTTTCTCAGGGTATATGCCCAGTAGTGGGAATGCTGGGTCATATGGTAGTTCTATTTGTAGATTTCTAAGGAACCTCCATAATGTTCTCCAAAGTGGCTGTACCAATTCACATTCCCACCAGCAGTGCAAGAATGTTCCTTTTCTCCACACCCTCTCCAGCATTTATTGTTTCTACATTTTTTGATGATGGCCATTCTGACCGGTGTGCGATGATATCTCATTGTAGTTTTGATTTGCATTTCTCTAATGATTAATGATGTTGAGCGTTCTTTCATATGTTTGCTGGCAATCTGTATATCTTCTTTGGAGAAAAGTCTATTTAGGTCTTCAGCCCATTTTTGGATTGGGTTGTTTGTTTTTTGGTTATTGAGCTGCATGAGCTGCTTGTAAATTTTGGAGATTAATCCTTTGTCAGTTGCTTCATTTGCAAATATTTTCTCCCATTCTGAGTGTTGTCTTTTGGTCTTGTTTATGCTTTCCTTTGCTGTACAAAAGGTTTGGAGTTTCATTAGGTCCCATTTGTTTATTTTTGTTTTTATTTCCATTTCTCTAGGCGGTGGGTCAAAAAGGATCTTGCTGTGATTGATGTCATAGAGTGTTCTGCCTATGTTTTCCTCTAAGAGTTTCTGGCCTTACATTTAGGTCTTTAATCCATTTTGAGCTTATATTTGTGCATGGTGTTAGGGAGTGTTCTAATCTCATACGTTTACATATACCTGTCCAGTTTTCCCAGCACCACTTATTGAAGAGGCTGTCCTTTGTCCACTGTACATTCCTGCCTCCTTTATCAAAGATAAGGTGACCGTATGTGTGTGGGTTTATCTCAGGGCTTTCTATCCTGTTCCATTGATCTATATTTCTGTTTTTGTGCCACTACCATACTCTCTTGATTACTGTACGTTTGTAGTATAGTCTGAAGTCAGGGAGCCTGATTCCTCCAGCTCAATTTCTCATTCTCAAGATTGTTTTTGTTATTCGGGATCTTTTGTGTTTCCACACAAATTGTGAAATTTTTTGTTCTAGTTCTGTGAAAAATGCCAGTGGTAGTTTGATAGGTATTGCATTGAATCTATAGATTGCTTTGGGTAGTAGAGTCATTTTCACACTGTTGATTCTTCCAATCCAAGAACATGGTATATCTCTCCATCTATTTGTATCATCTTTAATTTCTTTCATCAGTGTCTTATAATTTTCTGCATACAGGTCTTTTGTCTCCTTAGGTAGGTTTATTCCTAGATATATTATTCTTTTTGTTGCAATGGTAAATGGGAGTGTTTTCTTAATTTCACTTTCAGATGTTTCGTCATTAGTGTATAGGAATGTAAGAGATTACTGTGCATTAATTTTGTATCTTGCTACTTTACCAAATTAATTGATTAGCTCTAGTAGTTTTCTGGTAGCATCTTTAGGATTTCCTATGTATAGTATCATGTCATCTGCAAACAGTGACAGCTTTACTTCTTGTTTTCCGATTTGGATTCCTTTTATTTCCTTTTTCTCTCTGATTGCTGTGGCTAAAACTTCCCAAACTATGTTGTATAAGAGTGGTGAGAGTGGGCAACCTTGCCTTGTTCCTGATCTTAGTGGAAATGGTTTCAGTTTTTCACCATTGAGGATGATGTTGGCTGTGGGTTTGTCATATATGGCCTTTATTATGTTGAGGAAAGTTCCCTCTATGCCTACTTTCTGCAGGGTTTTTATAATAAATAGATGTTGAATTTTGGCTAAAGCTTTCTCTGCATCTACTGAGATGAATATATGGTTTTATCCTTCAATTTGTTAATATGGTGCATCACGTTGATTGATTTGTGTATATCGAAGAATCCTTGCATTCTTGGAATAAACCCCACTTGATCATGGTGTATGATCCTTTTAATGTGCTGTTGGATTCTGCTTGCTAGTATTTTGTTGAGGAGTTTTGAATCTATGTTCATCAGTGATACTGGCCTGTAGTTTTGTTTCTTTGTGACATCCTTGTGTGTTTTGGTATCAGTGTGATGGTGGCCTCGTAGAATGAGTTTGGGAGTGTTCCTCTCTCTGTTATATTTTGGAAGAGTTTGAGAAGGATAGGTGTTAGCTCTTCTCTAAATGTTTGATAAAATTCACCTGTGAAGCCATCCGGTCCTGGGCTTTTGTTTGTTGGAAGATTTTTAATCACAGTTTCAATTTCAGAGCTTGTAATTGGTCTGTTCATCTTTTCTATTTCTTCCTGGTTCAGTCTTGGCAGCTTGTGCATTTCTAAGAATTTGTCCATTTCTTCCAGGTTGTCCATTTTTTTGGCATAGAGTTGCTTGTAGTAGTCTCTCAAGATCTTTTTTATTTCTGCAGTGTCAGTTGTTATTTCTCCTTTTTCATTTCTAATTCTATTGATTTGAGTCTTCTCCCTTTTTTTCTTGATGAGTCTGGCTAATGTTTTATCCATTTTGTTTATCTTCTCAAAGAACCAGTTTTTAGTTTTATTGATCTTGCTATCGTTTCCTTCATTTCTTTTTCATTTACTTCTGATCTGATTTTTATGATTTCTTTCCTTTTGCTAACTCTGGGGTTTTTTTTTTGTTCTTCTTTCTCTATTTGCTTTAGGTGCAAGGTTAGGTTGTTTATTCAAGATGTTTCCTGTTTCTTAAGGTAGGATTGTATTGCTATAAACTTCCCTCTTAGAACTGCTTTTGCTGCATTCCATAGGTTTTGGGTCATCGTGTCTCCATTGTCATTTGTTTCTAGGTATTTTTTGATATCCTCTTTGATTTCTTCAGTGATCACTTCGTTATTAAGTAGTGTATTGTTTAGCCTCCATGTGTTTGTACTTTTTACAGATCGTTTCCTGTAATTGATATCTAGTCTCAGAGCATTGTGGTTGGAAAAGATACTTGATACAATTTCAATTTTTTTAAATTTACCAAGCCTTGATTTGTGACCCAAGATATGATGTATCTTGGAGAATGTTCCATGAGCACTTGAGAAAAATGTGTATTCTAGTGTTTTTGGATGGAATGTCCTATAAATTAAGTGCATCTTTTTTAATGTATCATTTAAAGCTTGTGTTTCCTTATTTATTTTCATTTTGGATGATCTGTCCATTGGTGAAAGTGAGGTGTTAAAGTCCCCTACTATGAATGTGTTACTGTCGACTTCCCCTTTTATGGCTGTTAGTCTTTGCCTTATGTATTGAGGTGCTCCTATGCTGGGTGCATAAATATTTACAATTGTTATATCTTCTTCTTGGATCGATCCCTTGATCATTATGTAGTGTCCTTCTTTGTCTTTTCTAATAGTCTTTATTTTAAAGTCTATTTTGTCTGATATGAGAATTGCTACTCCAGATTTCTTTTGGTTTCCATTTGCATGGAATATTTTTTCCATCCCCTCACTTTCAGTCTGTATGTGTCCCTAGGTCTGAAGTGTGTCTCCTGTAGACTGCATATATATGGGTCTTGTTTTTGTATCCATTCAGACAGTCTGTGTCTTTTGGTGGGAGCCTTTAATCCATTTACATTTAAGGTAATTATCGGTATGTATGTTCCTATTCCCATTTTTTTAATTGTTTTGGGTTTGTTATTGTAGGTCTTTTCCTTCTCTTGTGTTTCTGGCCTAGAGAAGTTCCTTTAGTGTTTGTTGTAAAGCTGGTTTGGTGGTGCTGAACTCTCTCAGCTTTTGCTTGTCTGTAAAGTGTTTAATTTCTCCATCAAATCTGAATGAGATCCTTGCTGGGTAGAGTCATCTTGGTTGTAGGTTTTTATCCTTCATCACTTTAAATATGTCCTGCCAGTCCCTTCTGGCTTGCAGTTTCTGCTGAAAGATCAGCTGTTCATTTTATGTGGATTTCCTTGTGTGTTATTTGTTGTTTTTCCCTTGCTGCTTTTAATATGTTTTCTTTGTATTTAATTTTTGACAGTTTGATTAATATGTGTCTTGGTGTGTTTCTCCTTGGATTTATCCTGTATGGGACTCTCTGTTCTTCCTGGAATTGATTGACTATTTCCTTTCCCATATCAGGGAAGTTTTCAAGTATAATCTCTTCAAATATTTTCTCATTCCCTTTCTATTTCTCTTCCTCTTCTGGGACCCCTATAATTCGAATGTTGGAGCATTTAATGTTGTCCCAGAGGTCTCTGAGACTGTCCTCAGTTCTTTTCATTCTTTTTTCTTTATTCTGCTCTGCAGTGGTCATTTCCAGTATTTTATCTTCCAGGTCGCTTATCCATTCTTCTGCCTCAGTTATTCTGCTATTGATCCCCTCTAGAGTATTTTTAATTGCATTTGTTGTATTGTTAATTGCTGCTTCTTTCCTCTTTAGTTCTTCTAGGTCCTTGTTAAATGTTTCTTGCATTCACTCTAGTCTATTTCCAAGATTTTGGATCATCTTTACTATCATTATTCTGAATTCTTTTTCAGGTAGACTGCCTATTTCCACTTCATTTCTTAGGTCTGGTGGGTTTTTATCTTGCTCCTCATCTTCTGTGTGTTTTTCTGTCTTCTCATTTTGTTTATCTTACTGTGTTTGGGGTCTCCTTTTTGCATGCTGCAGGTTCGTAGCTCCCTTTGTTTTTGGTGTCTGTCCCCAGTGGCTGAAGTTGGTTCAGTGGGTTGTGTAGGCTTCCAGGTGGAGGGGACTATTGCCTGTGTTCCGGTGGATGAGGCTGGATCTTGTCTTTCTGATGGTCAGGTCCACGTCTTGTGGTGTGTTTGGGGTGTCTGTGGCCTTATTATGATTTTAGGCAGCCTCTCTGCTAATGGGTGGTGTTGTGTTCCTTTCTTGATAGCTCTTTGGCATAGGGTGTCCAGCTCTGTGGCTTGCTGGTCGTTGAGTGAAGCTGGGTGTTGGTGTTGAGATGGAGATCTCTGGGAGATTTTCGCCATTTGATATTACGTGGAGCTGGGAGGTACCTTGTGGATCAGTGTCCTAAAGTTGGCTCTCCCACCTCAGAGGCACACCACTGACTCCTGGCTGCAGCACCAAGAGCATTTCATCCACACAGTGACAAACTGGCCCCAACCTGCCAGCCCCGGCCTGACCTAGGTGGATTGCTGCTGTTGGCATGCCACAACCTCGCAGCCTCATGGCAGGCCCTGAACAGTAATTTGATGTACTTTTGGAATAACTTTTTATACCATATGGAAAGGGTAAATATATTCGACCTGTTAATAAACATGAGAAATTATATTATGAAAATGCATATACAGAAAAAAAGTCTCAACAAAATATTAGTAAACTGAATCCAACAACACATAAAACGTTCATACACCATAATCAAGTCGGATTTATACCATCACAAGAATGGTTCAACATAGGCAAACCAATCAATGTGATATACCACATCAACAAATAAAAGACAAAAAATTACATGAACATCTCAATAAATGCAGAAAAAGCATTTGATAAAATTCAACATCAATTCGTGTTAAAAACCCTTCAGAAAGTGGGTATAGAGGGAACATATCTCAACATAATAAAATATATTTATGACAAACCCACAGCCAATATAATACTCAATGGTGAAAAGCTGAAGGACTTCCCACAAAAATCTGGAACAAGACAAGGATGCCCACTCTCACCACTTCTATTCAACATAGTACTGGATGTCCTAGCCATACCAAACAGATAAGAATAAGAAATAAAATATATCTTAATTGGAAATCAGAGGTAAAACTGTCATTTTATGCACATGACATGATACTATGTGTGAAAACCCTAAAGACTCCACACAGAAACAAACAGAACTGATAAACAAATTTAGCAAGGTACCAGAATACAAGATTAACATACAGAAATCAGATTCATTTCTTTACATCAACAATGAAATATCAGAAATAGAAACTAAAAAAAAAATCCTTTCTAAAATCTAATCCAAAAGAATGAAACAGTTAGGAATAAACCTGACCAAGGATGTGAAAGACTTATTTGCTGAGAACTATAATACATTGATAAAGGAAATTAAAGAGGATTCAAAGAAATAGAAAGATATCCCATGCTCTTGGATTGTAAGAATTAATATTGTTGGGACTTCCCTGGTAGTACAGTGGTTAAGAATATGCCTGCCAATGCAGGGGACACGGGTTCGAGCCCTGGCCTAGGAAGATCTCACATGCTGTGGAGCAACTAAGCCTGTGCAACACAACTACTGAACCTGCGCTCTAGAACCCATGAGCCACAACTACTGAGCCCACATACCACAACTACTGAAGCCCGCATGCCTAGAGCCCATGCTCCACAACAAAGAGAAGCCACCACAATGAGAAGCCCATGCACCGCAACAAAGAGTAGCTCCCACTCACCACAATTAGAGAAGAGCCTGCACTCAGCAATGAAGACCCAATGCAGCCAAAAATAAATACATAAATTTATTTTTAAAAAAGAATTAATATTGTTAAAATGGCCAAAACAATCTACAGATTTAATGTGAGCTCTATCAAATTACCCTTGATATTTTTAACAAAACTAGAACAAATAATCCTAAAATTTATATGGAACCATAAGGGACCCAGAATTGCCAAAGCAATCCTGAGGGAAAAAACAAAACAGAAAACAAAGCAGGAGGTATAACCCTCCCAGACTTCAGACAATACTGCAAAACTACAGTAATCAAAGCAGCATCGTATTGGCACAAAAACAGATATATGGATCAATGGAACAGAATAGAGAGCCCAGAAATAAACCCACACACCTATGGTCACTTAATTTTTGACAAAGGAGGCAAGAATATACAATGGAGAAAACACAGTCTCTTCAGCAAGTGGTGTTGGGAAACCTGGACAGCTGCAAGTAAATCAATGAAGATAGAACACTCCTTCACACCATACACAAAAATAAGCTCAAAATGGCTTAAAGACTTAAATATAAGATATGACACCATAAAATCCTAGAACAGAACAAATGCAAAACATTCTCTGACATAAATTGTACCAATGTTTATTTAGGTCAGTCTTCCAAGGCAATAGAAATAAAAGCAAAAATAAACAAATGGGACCTAATCAAACTCATAAGCTTTTGCACAGCAAAGGAAACCATAAGCAAAATGAAAAGACAACCTATGGACTGGGAGAAAATATTTGCAAAGGATGAGACTGAGAAGGACTTAACTTCCAAAATATGTAAACAACTCAATAACAAAAAGTCAAACAACACAATTGAAAAATGGACAGAAGCCCTAAATAGACATTACTCCAAAGAAGACATACAGATGGCCAACAGGCACATGAAAAGATGCTCAGTATTGCTAATTATTAGAGAAATGTAAGTCAAAGCCACAATGAGGTATCACCTCACACCAGTCAAAATGGCCATCAATAAAACATCTATGAATAATAAATGCTGGAGAGGGAGTAGAGAAAATAGAACCCTCCTACACTGTTAGTGAAATTGTAAGTTGGTGCAGCACTATGGAAAAATGTATGGAGGTTCCTTAAAAGAAATAAAAATAGAGTTACCATATGATCTACCAATCTCACTCCTAGGCATATATCCAGAGGAAAGCTCTAATTCAAAAAGATACATGCCCCTCAATGTTCATAGCAGCACTATTTACAATAGCCAAGACATGCAAGCAAAGTAAATGTCCATCGACAGATGAATGGACAAAGAAGATGTTTAGATAGATGATAGATAGATAGATAGATAGATGATAGATAGATAGATAGATGATAGATAGATAGATAGATAGATATAATGGAATGCTACTCGCCATACAAAAAGAATGAAATAATATCATTTGCAGCAACATGGACCTAGAGATTGTCATACTAACTGAAGTAAGTCATACAGAGAAAGACAAATATATGCTATCACTTATATGTGAAATCTAAAATATGACATAAATGAACTTATTTACAAAAGAGAAACAAACAGAAACAGACTCAGAGACATAGAAAACAAGCTTATGGTTACCAAATGTAAAAGGGGGTAGGGGAGGAATAAATTAAGAGTTTGGGATTAACAGATACAAACTACTATATGTAAAATAGATGAATAACAAGGTCCTACTGTATAGCACAAGGAACTATATTCAATACCTTGTAATAACCTATAATGGAAAAAATATGAAAAGTATATATACATATATATGCAAAATTAACATATAATATATACATATATATTATATATGTGAACCCCCTTCCTGTATACCAGAAACTAACACAACATTGTAAATCAACTATACTTCAATTTAAAAATGCATATACATATAGAAAAATATGAAATGATATATTCATAAATCTGCTACAGAATGATAGTATATGACAGCTTAAAGTTGGTTACATCTTACTTTTCTCTATAAAAATAAAGGTGTCTAGTGGTTACAAGTTCTAATCAATATATGTAATGACACACTGTGACTAATAAAGTTAAAGAAAAAAACCTGTGTGCAAGAAATGAAAGATGTGTTTTTGATAAGAAAATGGATAACAAATATCTTTGTTAGGGACAATAAGACAGTCATTTTGATATAGAGTAGAAAACTGGTTGTTCAAGATTGAGAAAGATAAGGAAGTAGGAAAAAAGTGAATGGACACTTTTAAAATTTTGTACAAAATTTGTGAGGAGGGAATTTTGGAAAAGGAATCTTGTCTAGCCGGATCTGGCTAAGATTAGATGGATATATTTATAATGTTTGTTTTTAATTGGCCCAAGAATATTATAATGATGCAAAATAGGAGTTTAGTTCTGTCTCTCTAGTGTTGCAAAACATTTTTCAGAGATTATTAGATGTCTCTTATTAGAAATTGTGTTTAAAAAAAATTTTTTTTTCTTTACCTTTCAAGGAATCAGCCTGGGAAACCAAGATTTTGTGTCTTTAAATAATTTCCTGTACTTCGTGTTGCCTTTCTCAGGTCTTTAAGTACTTAAGAAAGTGTTAACAAAGATGAACCAATTCATTTTCTCCCTATCTTCCAGAGTTTGAATACTCTTAGTGAATATTGTTATTTCAAGGAAATATATTTATTTGCAGATATAAATATAATATATATATTAGATTATGTTATAAATATAATTTATAGTATATAAATAGATTAGCAGATTCAATAGAACCTGCTATCCTTGTAACAGGACATAATTGGAAACATTGACTATATTACCAAAGTGTTGACTGGAATGTCATATTTGAGAATCATGTGCATTGAATCAAACATGACCAGATAGATTTAAGTGACTTAAGGGGCTAATGCCTATAATGCTCCCTTTGGAAAACTGGCTTTAACCTGGCTAAATATGTTCCCCATTTTAGAGGTTAAGGATGGCATCTTAATGGTAGGCCCTGGAACTTCAGGGCCTACCATTAAGATGCCTGGAACCACAGGATATTTGGGGGAACTCAAGATAGAGGAATTTGCTTAAATCTGTAAGTATTGCCAGCAAAATCTGGTGGTAAGTGATATGCTCTGCTTCCTAGCCTAAAGAGGGTTTTTAAAGCCTAACCTGAGATTCCTTAAGAAAAGTTCCAGCATGCAAATTCAAAATACCAATGTGACCAATCATTGTCCTTGCTGCCTTAGGTAAATAATTAGGCAAAGTTTAGTAACAGTAGACTTATTTTGAAAACAAATTCATCTGACTTTGATTCTGTCAAATAAAAAAATGTGGTGATTATAGAGAGAAAAATTATGTCTCAATGAAAAACTCTACTGTACCCTTATGGGTTCAGGCCTACATATTTCACCAGTCTTTGATAAACCTGAATTCCTCTAGTATTATCCAATCTCTGGCTACAAGTCACCAAATTAATGTTTCCATTTGCTTAAACTGACTTGGAATC
This sequence comes from Aethalodelphis obliquidens, assembly GCF_003676395.1. Taxonomy (NCBI): domain Eukaryota; kingdom Metazoa; phylum Chordata; class Mammalia; order Artiodactyla; family Delphinidae; genus Aethalodelphis; species Aethalodelphis obliquidens. Next base: position 181,621 of record NW_020838078.1, on the reverse strand, counting down.
AATGAAACATAAAGGAGTGGGATAGGGAGGATGGGAGGGAGGTTCAAGAGGAAGGGGATATGGAGATATTTGTATACTTACAGCTGATTCACTTTGTTGTACAACAGAAACTAACACAACACTGTAAAGCAATTATACTCCAATAAAGATTTTAAAAAGTAAAAAAACAAAAAACAAAAAACTGCCCATTTCCCAATCCCTGCAAGTTGAATCTGCACAACTTGATATAAACTTCATGGAAATATCTACAACAGATAACAAATGGGCACCCTTTGTGCAAGCTTCTGTGTGAGCCGCTCAAAATTTCACCAGAACACCTATGCCATCACCACAGACACTCAAAGTGCAAACCAGTAATATCATGTATTGTTTCTGCTGTCCTCACTCCACCATGTAATGATGATTTGATGCCCAAATCTAGACATCTTCTCCACTGGTTGCCCTCTAGAATCAGAAAATTAATTTTAACTTTTATTCTTGGGTTTAATTTTCATAGAGACTCCCCTAATTAAATGCCTGACATCTAGCACCAAATAGCATATCCTCCTCTGTCAAGTCTCAACAGATGATTCAGCTGGTCCTTAATGAACAAAGAAAACCAAACAAGAAGTGGGCTTATATTGTTTAAGGAAAGAAGAATATCCCCTCTTTCCTGTGAACAATAGAAGGCTGACAAAGTTTCTTTCTTGACCAAACTTTATCACACTCTTGACCTTCTCCTAGGCCCACCTGTGTACCCCCTTGTAAAATCCTTAGGAAGAACCCTACTAAGTCATGTGGAAGAAATATACCATCCTCTTTTCTGATTACCCTTGGTATGTGGTGGAGCTTCTCACCCTACACCATCTACCAGGTGTTGTCTGATAAGGCTGGCTTGTCTTCAGCTAGAATCCTGTTAGGTTGTTTTTGCCAAAATCCCCTTATACTTGATGTTTCATCTTATTAGTCTTTCATTCACTGACCACCATCAGGCTACTCAGCTATAAATACACAATTGCCTGTGATGTATTCAGATTCAGATTTGAGCCCCCTTCTATACTGAGGTTCTTTTCCCCCTCTTGCAATAGTTCTGGAAAACAACTGTTTTTTCTACTTTTAACACATCTGCAAGCAGATTGGGCACAAGGAGTGATGAATGGAATCCCATGATGCTGAGCCCATGGATAACTTCATCCTGCCACCATGGTCATTTTGTTGATCCCATTGAGCAGTTAGAGGATTGGCTAGGAAAGAAACTGAACAGCATTCACACGTGTCTTCCTAACCATGTGATTACCGAAATCATCTACTGAGGTGGCCTTAGTAATCATTTACATGGAACACAAATATTTTCATGTATATTTACATATTGAGAGAGGTTTATCCATATATTTTTTCCCCAAAGTTTATTGTTACCAATTTTCCAATCATGTTTCTTTCAAACCCGTGACTAACCATTGGTAACAACACGTGAATCAACATATAATCAAATATCTGGTCATTTAGGTCAACAAACAGGTACATTGCTCAAAGTTCTGCCCATTAGGAGAATTTCCATTCACCATTGTCCCTCTAGGATATCCCAGAGAGTGGCTCTAGTGCTGCAGCTGTTCAGATTCAGGTTGTGCCTATATATTGTGCAGAACCATCTATAAACTAGGTTTTAGATATTTTCTATTTCTCTGTTAACGAATAGAGAGAACTCCCCACTATGGACTATGTGTAGGCTGAGAATGATAAGGCAATATAGCAGGGATAGGGACCATATTTACTCGTGACAATGTTTCATGTAACTTATTTGTGTTTTCTTTGTGGGCCTGGACACACACCACCCATTTGATGATGGAGATTTGCTGTCTAGGGCCAACTTTATGACTTGGTGGGTCAGATAACATTCAGTCATAATAGGGAGCATAGGTCACATGGGAACTTAGTGGTCTATTGTCAAGTATTTAGTCTTATAAACCCAGTAGCAAGCCTGGAGCTGTTTCTCAAAAGTGAGTAGGTATCTTTGCATGATAGCAATACTTAGCTCAAAATCCTAAATGCTTGTGATGCCATTCACTTATAGGGGCTGCCAAAGTCCCAAACAGCATCTCTATTTACCAGTAAAACTTTATGAACCACTGAGTGTGCTGGAATATATGGCCAGCATTCTGGAATGTTTGCAGAGCCTTCTCTGGTTCTTGGCCTCATTCAACACTAGCGGTTTTGGAGGGCACTAGATAAATGGGATATAGTAACACCCTTAGATAAAAAATATTTTTTCTCCAAAATCCAAAGAAGCCCACCAGGCATTAAGCCTGTTTCTTAACTGCATGAGAACCAGAAGCAACAACTTATCCTTAACCTTAAAAGGGATGTCTGAACATACCCCAACCCAGACCACAGGACCCTAGAAATTTCACTAAGGTAGAAGACCTTTGAATTTTTTTTTTTTTTTTTTTTTTTTTTTGCAGTACACGGGCCTCTCACTGTTGTGGCCCCTCCCTTTATGGAGCACAGGTTCCGGACGTGCAGGCTCAGCAGCCATGGCTCCCGGGCCCAGCCGCTCCATGGCATGTGGGATCCTCCCGGACCGGGGCACGAACCCGTGTCCCCTGCATCGGCAGGCGGACTCTCAACCACTGCGCCACCAGGGAAGCCCAAGACCTTTGAATTTTAACCAGATTAATCGACACCCTCTGACACATAAATCTCTTACCAATATGTCTCGAGTAGTTATTATTCTTGCTCACTAGGTCTAATCAAGATCCCTTCAAACTAAATCATGAGGTGCTGATGCTGGAGGTGCTGGAGGCTTGAGATACCCCTGAAGTAAGAAAATGGAGTTGTATTGCTTGCCTTGCCATCTGAGAGAAGTAAGCTATAAGTGGGCCTTCTGGACATTTATGGAGAAAAAGACATTTGCTAGATCAATAACTGCATATCAAGTACCAGGTGACATGTAAATTTACTCAAGCACTGGTACAGCAGCTACAGTTAGAGTAACTACTAGGTCAAGCTTGCAAAAACCCACTGTCATTCTCCAAGATGCATTTGTCTTTTGCACACCTAAATAGAAGCGTTGAATGGGGATGTGGTAGGAACAATACCCCTGCGTCTCGCAAGTCCTTCCATGATGACATGAATATCTGCAATACTTCCAGGAATTAATATTGCTTTGGATTTACTATTATCTTAGGTAGAGGCAGTTTTAATGTCTTTCATGTTGCCTTCCTCACCATAATAACCCTCATTCTGCAGGTCAAGAAGCCAATGAAAATATTATGCCATGTGCTAATTATCTCTATTCCAATTATGAATTCTAAAACTGGGAATATAACAACAAGATCAGTCTGGTGACCACAGGGACCACTGTAAGATCATCTTAAGCTAAAAACCAGAGATCATCTGACATTCAAAAGCTCCCACTTTGAATGGAGGGCCACAGTAACATTTTGGGTTTCCTAGAAACTATGTCAGTTCAGTTCAGTGTACATGAAAGTTCTGATTATTTTCTTTCTGCCATTGCATATACCTCCACCAAATACTGTAGGTCCCTTTGGGGAAATCTAGAGAAAGATTAACATGATAAACTTTTGGTACTGTACTAGGGTCTTTCCTCAATGGGACATGAACTCTCCTTAATTGAAGTAATATCTGGGTCTGTAAACTGAGTCAATTCTGGGAATTGATTAATTGACCCTGACTCTCATTTTTATGATTCAAGTTAGACTATAGTTCACTTGCCCTACATATCAAGGAAGAATTTAGTAGGCTTTCTATTTCTTTCACTTCTAGGAATATTATGTATAACTAGGCCATAAGTCTGTGCAATTCAGAATATTCTGATTACTGCTTTGACCCTGAAACTAAGCCTACTTTGCCTCAGTAGATAAGCATAGCCACCTTATCACTGCCACCAAAGGATCCAACTACTCCTGTCACATTTAGATTTTCCAATTGAGTGGCTGTGGTTCTCATTCTAAGTTCTGGCCTAAAAAGAAGAACATCATAGACTCTTCAAAGATATTGGAACTCCACTCACTAATTTATTTCACAAAGTATTGGTGAAAGATGTGTCTTCTACACCTTCCCATTGTGAATTAGTAAGTCTTAAATCCCAAATCCACTTTAACATTCTAATGTTCCTAAACTTTGGAAAATCTCCCTTTTTATTAAACCAAGGGAAATTGGACATATCTGTTTAACTTAAGGTGGCCCATTTTTTGATCCATCTTTCAGCCAACCAATCCCCCAAAATAATATATCCCTTTTTATCTTTCTGAGATGCAATATTAAATGCTTAGTGGTTCCATAGCAATAAATTTGGCCTAATTCAACTTTATGGAACTTCTGCTGTTATCCAATAGCTTTAATATCCTTTCCCACACACATTCCCCCAAATTCTGATTGTATAAATTTTAAAACTCAAGCAGTTATTTTGAAGTGTAATGCAACTCCTCATAGTCTCACTTTGTACCACATCTTTGGGGGCCTCGAATCTAGTCATAGGTGGCAACTGTCTCAGAGGAGACCATTACTTTTTTCTCAGGCAATGTAAGGTCAACCCCCTCAGATTGAGGTGGAAAAGCTGATACCACCGTGAGTTAGGAGTGTGCTATCATTTGGGTGAGGATACCACTATAACTGAGGTTGACAAGGCCACTTTTGCTGGGGTTAAAGAAACCACTTCTATGGGCAAAGAAGACTCATAATAATTCAAGGACTAAATGTCCCTGGCTTCATCAGGGTCTTCCCACAAGTACCCATCCGATTTGCAGGATCCCATTCTTTTTGAGTCAATGTCCTCACTCTAAGAGTAGATACACTTTGAGCCTGGGATTTCAATGTGCCAAATTCAGCCAATGAAATTTAATTTTCAGCAATTTCAGCCCTGCCTGGAGATGAGTCTGCCTTGGGCACACCTAGAATTTCTTAGGATATTTGTGCAATGTTTGAGATGAGAATTTCGAATTCCTTAGCTCATCATTTTCTTTGACCATCATTTTTTTTGACCAACTCCATTAGAAGGAACCAACCATTTATATCCTTTAGTTTTCAAAAATATGTTAGAAATTATCATATATAGAGTTACCTAACTCCTTGCTTCTTATAACTCGTCCATTAGAAGTAGACTCTGTAGATATTTTGCATAGGTCTATGAACAATTTCACACCCTGGACTATCAGTGCTGTGTTTACTACTGGAAATAGTCAATAGCACCTTTAAATCTAATCAGATTCCAGGAGCCAAGTAAGTAATTTTGAAAACTAATACTTAAAATTTTGTTACTCTAGAGCCACTCTCCTTACCAAAGTCCATATTATGCAGATTTATCCCCAAAACAGAATCAATAGGGTATATACATATATAGAGGAAGAGAGAGACAGAGAGAGAGAGAGAGATCCATAGACATATGTAAGAGGAGATTTAATATAGGAATTGCTCAGACATTATGGAGGTGCAGAAGTCCCATAATCTGTCATCTGCAAGCTGGAGAACCAGAAAATCCAGGGGAATAATTCAGTCCAGCACTGAAGGCATAAAAAAAGAGACCACTTGTGTAAGTCCCAGAGCCCAAAGACCCAAGAAAGTAGAGTACTGATATGCTAGGGTAATAAAAGATGTACATGGAGCTCCAGAAAAAAGATAGGAATTTGCCCTTCCTTTGATTTTTTATTCTATTCAGGCTCTCTATTTGGATTGGATGATATTTGCTCACATTAACAATGGAGGATCCCTTACTCAGTCTAGTGACTCAAATGCCAATCCCTTTCAGAATAAAGTCTCACAGACACACCCAGAAATAATATTTTACCAGCTACCTGAACTTCTCTTAAGACAAGTCAAGTTGACACATAAAATTATCCATCACATTTCACCCCTTGTCAACTTGACCCTATACATATGGCCTTAAACCATATTAATCTCCAAAAAAAGTAAATAATGAGGTCACAATTCTATCTAACATAATCTAACTATGCTGCATACAATAAAAAATGCACTAACTCCTTCTCCAGATGAGAAGGGGAAGTCCTTAATGAATGTGTACTCTTTAACCTGCACCAAATAATATGATGTAAAGTTAACAATATTTAAATGCTATGATATACAGTTAATATATCTAGTGTTACCTGATAAGGCAATAGAAGAGGATAGAAAATAAAGATATTTGCTTAATATATGTTTATACACACACACACAAACATATTCTTAAGAAAATAAGAGAAATATTGATGGCAACAGTATATATACATACACATGTACACACAAAGGTATTCATAACAAAATAAGGAGGACATATTCATGACAATTACAGTCCTCACTTCTCTAACTGGTCGTTAGGTCAAATTTGGTATGTATACCTGCCAACTTTTGATGGGAAGACCCAAACATACATTACTGAAAGGTCTGGGTAATTAGTAGCATTGCTTGAATCGGGTTGTTGTCATTTCCCATTGATCTTAAACATAGGTTATAGTAATCCTGAGAGACATCTTAAGGGGTATTGCATACTCCAGATGTACTCTTTCTTTCCTTCATTGAGTTAGTTAGCTAAATTCCCTCTGGTAGGGACAAAGATTTTTTGCTTCACCAAAAGTTAGGCAAGTTCCTGAACATTCTCCTAGAACCATCTGTGCACATCCTCACAAAATCCTTAGCAAGAACTATGCTAAGACTGTGTAGCAGGAGTGTCTCTTCATATATGTCTGATCTTTTTTTTATATCTAATCAGGTTTCTCATCTTCTACCCTCTACTGGTCTACGGGTGATGTCTGATCAGACTGGCCTACCTTAAGGAAGAATTGTGTTAGGTCAGTTTAGCCATAATCCTCCTTACCCTTGATGTTTTCTCTTGGTAATTTTCCATCTATTGATCCCCATCAGGCTCCTTGGCTGTAAATTCCCACCTGGCCTTCCTGTATTTAGAATTGAGCTCAGTTCTATACTTAGGTATTTTTCTCCCATTACAATAGTCCTGAATAAAATCTGTTTTACCAAAGTAATTGCTTTCTATTTCTAATTTATATTTGATACTACCATGATGCAACTTTGATAGGATCAGTTTATCATTCAAGCCTCAGACACTCATCCAGGACCCTATGTGCACACCTTTGAAGTCTTTTCTTCATTCCTAACTGATTTATCAGGTATCCATTAGTGAGTCTGTCCCCTAAATCAATGATCCAGACCAATTTCCCTTGTAGCTGGTAGGAACAGATTTTGAATCTTAAGATTTTGATTAAACTCTAGAAGCTAGTTTAGAGTCCCAGACAAATATGCTGGGTTATAGTTCAAGGTTTTTCTCTTTGTAAGAAACTGGGTTAGTATCCCATGCAAGCAGAAGTTGGGTTAGGGTTCTAAATTACACTGTTCATAAGTATATAGGTATCATAAGTTATGAGCTTAGGAACTTATCAGTGACTGGAAGCGCCCTTCTTGAACCCCTGCTGTTAATGCCCTTTGCCAATTGTGTCTGTTTCCTCTCTTGTTGGCATGATTTTACTAAGGATAATTTGGAACTTTAATGGCCTCTTTGGGAAAAACAATGTCTTTGCAAACTGGCTCCTTAAAACGCTCCCTTCCCATCACAGCTGTTTCTACTTTCTCCTTTTACTGCTTTAGTTCTTTCCTCCAGTTTCCTGAATCCTTTGCTACATCCCCCTTCAAACCCTTCAAACCCTTACCTCCTCCATCCCTCTGTGAATCCTGCCAGGTTTTCTCATCCTACCTCAGCTCCTCAGCTCCCTACAAGTCACTTGAATGTTAGGCCCCCTACCCTCCATTGAGGGTTCTTAAGGGACTTAGGAACCCCACAAGCAACCACCTGAGGCTGAATAAAGAACAAGAAGCTATTTGGAAACAGAACAAGAACTTTTGTCCACTCAGTTGGGTTTTGGAGACATCCAGACAGCTGCTAGATATCTACTTAGTCACTGTTCTGAAATTTACTCCACAGACTTTATTAGGTTATATATCAGGGAAAAAGAAAATCTTAAAAGTCTCCCCCACAAATAGTGGTAAACATGTAGTCTTAACCTGTCCCATTTGCCACAAAAACAATTCAGATAAAAATATAAAGTTGAGATAAGCCAGTGACATTATATAATTATGTTTTATTGACTCAAGGCTGAAATTTTAGAATGAAAGCTCTGAGATGTCTGTTTGCATCTGTCTGTATGTTTATGTATGTGTGTGTGCCTGCATGAATGCATGTGTGTTATATATACCTGACATTCTTCTACTTCTAGATATAACCAAATTAACTTATAAAATCTCTTAAGAGAATTATATTAAAATTGGCTTAGAGATAAATGAGTGCTTCTATAAATAAGTATTTCTTAAAAAATCTCAGCTAGGGCTTCCCTGGTGGCGCAGTGGTTGAGAGTCCTACTGCCGATGCAGGGGACACGGGTTCGTGCCCCGGTCCAGGAGGATCCCACGTGCCGCGGAGCGGCTGGGCCCATGAGCCATGGCTGCTGAGCCTGCATGTCCGGAGCCTGTGCTCCGCAACAGGAGAGGCCACAGCAGTGAGAGGCCTGCGCACCGCAAAAAAAAAAAAAAAAAACTAAAACAAAAAAAACACAACTCAGCTATATAGAAACTAATCCAACTTTTTAGGTTCACATGATTTGGGATACTCTTTGACAAATAAAACTACTTTTTTTAAAAATTGTTGTTAAAATAAAAACTGGCCTATCTTCAGAGTTGTCAGTATTAAATATGACATGCAATATTTTTGTACCTGAGTTTAGATGTTCTCTACCTTATGTTATCTACCTTATGTTTAGAAAACACACACAGTCAAACAAGTGTATGTTATCTACACTACATGTTTAAGATTATAAAACTATAAATCCAAACTAATAGCAAAATTTACAATAAAAATGAATTTTTGGTACCCATCAAGTGTGCTAGTAAATTTTTACAAAAGAAAAGTAGAAAGGAAGAACCATATGTTAAGCTTATTAGTTTCTCTGCTCTGAGATTCTTTTTTATTGTTACCTAATTTGTAAACAAGAAAAACAACTTAGAATGATGACTACATTTGTTTGTTTAGCTTATGAAATTTTCATGATCAATTCAAACATAATTGATAAGCACAAATGATTTAAATAGATGTAAGTGAGCTAACATTTCAGTAATTGTGTTTTATAATATAATTCTCTTTTATACTCTTCCATTGGCATTTAATTTTTGTAACCACAGTTTTATTGAGATATAATTGCTATGTAACATTGTATTAGCTTAAGGTGTACTACAAAATGATTATAAATATATTTGACTACCACAAAAAGTTTAGTTAACATCCATCTCCTCACATAGTTAAAAAGTTTTCTTTCTTATGATGGGAATTTTAGTTCTATATGGTTAATTATAGATACAGATAGATGATAGAAGATAGATAGATAGATAGATGATAGATAGATAAACTATAGTCACCATGCTCTATATTATATTCCCAGAACTTATTTATCTCATAATTAAAAGTTTGCACCTTTGACCACCTTCACCCATTTCCTTCATCCCCTCTCTCCCACCTCTGGCAACTACAAATCTGCTCTCTGTATCTAAGAGCTTGGCTTTTTTAGATAATACATTTAAGTGAGTATTTCTCTGTGTGTTTGTGTTTTCTGTGTGTTTCTCTGTGTAACTTATTTCATTAAAATAATGCCCTCAAGTTTCATCTATGTTGTCACAAATGGGAGGATTTACTACTTCTTTATGGCTTAATAATATGCATATATTAATAATATATAAAATTTATAAACAACCTAAGTTGTTTCCATGTCTTGTACATTCCATGTACTTCAATGGAAGTGGAGTTATCTCTTCAAGATACTGATATTGCTTTCTTCAGGTAGATACCCAGAAATAAGATTGCTAGATCATATGGTAGTTATATTTGTAATTTCCTGAGGAATTTCCATTCTGTTTTCCAAGGTGGCTGCACTAATTTATAGTCCCACCAACTGTACACATATGTTCCCTTTTAACACATGCTCTTCAACAGGTCTTATCTCTTATTTGTTTGATAGCAGCCATTTTAACAGGTGTGAGGCAATATCTCATTGTTTTGATTTACATTTCCCTGATGATTAGTGATGTTGAGACCTTTTTATGTCCCTTTTGATAATTTGTATATTCTTTGGAAATAAGTCTATTGAGTTCCTCTGACCTTTTTAAAATCAGATTGCTTGATTTTTTGCTGTTGAGTTGTATGAGTTCTTTATATCATTTGGATATTAATCCTTTATCAGATATATGACTTGCAAATATCTTCTCCCATTCTTCACATTGCCCTTTCACTTTGTGAATGGTTTGTCTTCTGTGCAAAATGTTTTAGTTTGATGTAGTCCCACTTCATTACTTGTGCTTTTTTTCCCTTTGCTTTTGATTCAATATTAAAAATCATTTCCAAGACAGGTGTCATGAACATTACTCATGAAGTTTTCTACTAGGAGTTTTATGGCTTCAGATCTTACGTTCAAATCAAGTCAATTTATAAAATTTATAAACATACTTATCAATCATTGTGATTTGTAGTATCTTATTTTTATAACATGCTTTATAATAATTATGTTTTATAATATGTCTACTTAAAAATAGTTTCACTAAGCTTGTTGGTAACTTGAAATCTTAAAGCTGTACTAAGACAAAAAGTGTGTAATCATTGAATAATTAGATGGTATCCAAATAAGATAAAATATTAAAACATTAATTGCTGAACATAAGTTTATCTGCACTTGTCATCTTGTACTATATGCTATAGAGGAGCTTAACATATTTGGATCTATTTTCGTTTCTGGTTTTGTTTTTGAAGTATAGTTGAGTTATATTTTTATTGAAGTATAGTTGAGTTACAATGTTGTGCTAATTTCTGCTGTACAGCAAAGTGATTCAGTTCTAAACATATATACATTCTTTTTAAAATTCTTTTCCATTATAGTTTATCCCAGGAGATTGGATATAGTTCCCTATGCTATACAGTAGGACCTGGTTGTTTATCCATTTTAAATGTAATGGTTTGCATATAGTAACTCCAAACTCCCAGCTCATCCCTCTTCCTCCCACCCTCCAATTTGGCAACTACAAGTCTGTTCTCTATGCCTGTGATTTCTGTTTCTGATTTGTAGATAGGTTCATTTGTGACATATTTTAGATTCCACATATAAGTGAAATCATATGGTATTGTCTTTCTCTTTCTGACTTACTTCTCACTTAGTATGGTAATCTCTAGTTGCATCCATGTTGCTGCAAATGGCATTATTTCATTCTTTTTTATGGCTGAGTAGTACTCTATTGTATATATGTACCACTACTTCTTTATCCATTCATCTGTCAATGGACATTTAGGTTGTTTCCATGTCTTGTTTATTTTGAATAGTGGTGCTATGAACATGGGGGTGCATGTATCTTTTTGAATTATAGCTTTGTCCAGGTGTATGCCCAGGAGTGGGATTTCTGGATCATATGGTAATTCTATTTTTAGTTTTTTGAGGAACCTCCATACTGTTTTCCATAGTGGCTGCACCAACTTACATTCCCACCAACAGTGTGTAAATGCTCCCTTTTCTCCACACCCTCTCCAACATTTATAGTGTGTAGACTCTTTAATGATGGACAATCTGACTGATGTGAGGTGGACCTCACTGTAGGTTTGATTTGCCTTTCTCTAATAATTAGCAACATTGAGCATCTTTTTATGTGCCTCTTGGCCATCTGTATTTCTTCTTTGGGGGAATGTCTATTTAGGTCTTCTGCACATTTTTGGATTGGGTGGTTTGTCTTTTTGTCATTGAGTTCTATGACCTGTTTATAAATTTTGGAAATTAAGCCATTGTCAGTTGCATCATTTGCAAATATCTTCTCCCAGTCCATGGGTTGTCTTTTCATTTTGTTTATGGTTTCCTTTGCTGTGCAAAAGCTTGTAAGTTTGATTAGGTTCCATTTGTTTATTTTTATTTCTATTGCATCGGGAGACTGACCTATGAAAACATTGGTATGATTTATGTCAGAAAATATTTTGCCTATGTTCTCTTCTAGCAGTTTTATCGTGTCATATCTTATGTTTAAGTCTTTATATGCTCCATTAATTAGATTCATTTAGCATGTTAAGCAGGAAATATTAACAAAGAAGTAGTGATGATAAACTTTTATAGGTTATATATCTGGGAAGATATATATTACTAATACAGGTATTTCAAAATTTTATGAAGTTCATAGAAACGTGTCAATACCATTGCTGTCCAGCTATTATGCTTAAATGTTGAATGCCAAAGAAATAATTAATTTTCTTGTCCATGAACTCTCATCAGAAGTTTAACCTTGGCCTTTATAAGTCATTTGCTATTCTCATTTTTTGCTTCAATTCCTCTGTTTACAATCAGCTATGGGCATAAATGATTATGATAGCATAACTGTAATAACTTTGAGACCATGACTCTGGACTGAGTAAGAATTTCCAGAAATAATAAAGAAGATATTGTATTCAGAAACTAGTAATCTAAGATCTATTAGAACAAGAATTAATTACATGGGACTTAATGAACTGATAAGGATGATTATACTTTTTAATAATTTTGAATAAACATTGCTTTTTTTAAAAGTTTTTCATGTATAAGGAAAACTTTTTCCTCTAAAGCTATGTAACTTACTGCAATTTGGTAAAGTAGAACTTTGTGAACAAACATGAAACAATTGCTTTTTTCTCCCTAACTCCTCCAGAATTTGAAAACTCTTAATGAGTATTCCTATTTTTATGGCAATATAGTTATTTGCCTAAGTTCAGTAAGACTCTGTTATCCCTATAAAAGGACCCAACTTGAAACTTTGGTTATATTACCAAGGCTTTGAATGGCAGATCAAATTTGAGAATAAAGTGCATGGAATGAGACATGACCATACAGCTTTAAGGAACCTAGGTTGACTTTAAGGAGCCAATGCTTATTACCACCCCACTTGAAAAAAAAAAAACACAAAAAAGAAAAAACAGCCTTAACCTTTCACATAGGTTCTCTACCTTAAAAGTCAGTATAAATGTCACTTCCTGGCAGGATCAGAAATCTCAGGATAATTTTTGGACCCCTAGAAGAGAGAAATTCATGTAAATCTATAGGTATTGCATGAAAAATCTGATGTCAAGTTTCTGACTTGGTTTCTTAGCCTTGAGAGACTGAAAAATCCAGTCTGAGATTCCTTATGAAAAGTTCCAACAAAACAAACACAATTGACCTGTGTGGTTAGTCACCATCTTTGCTGCCCTTATGTAAACAATCACACTAAGTTAAATGAGTCTGGACTTACTTTGAAAAAGAAAAAGACTTACTTTAATTATCTTTGATTGAATAGTGATAACTATAGAGAAAAAAAATTATGTTTCAATGGAAAACTATAATGTACCCTCGTGGGTTCCATGTTGCACATTTTACCAGTCCTCAACAAATCTTAAGTCATCTAACTTCCTCCAGTATCTGACAACAGCTCTCCTAATTAGTTTCCATGTTTTCTCCTTTCTGACTTGGAATCATTGAGAACTAAAACTTCCATTTTCTCAAAGTCCTTGAAGCTGAAGCTCAATGACTTGATGTAATTGTCAAGAATATCACCACAACAGATTTTACATATAATGGCAAACTTCCCACTTGTTGCTGTGTGGGCCACTCAGAAAGTTCACCTGGACACCTGATATAATCACCACACACAATCAAACTGCAAACAAGGAAATCCATTATATTGATACTATTGTACACACCACCATCTAAACATCCTTGAACTCAGCATCGAGAAATCTCAACAAGCTGCCCTCTAGAATCAGAAATTGGGTTTTAAGTGTCAATCTTTGTGCTTTTTTTTTTTCATAGAAACCTCTATTACTAAATGTCTGACAGCTTGCACCACACAGCATAGCCACTACTACCAAGTCTCAACAAATGATTAGGCTGGTCCTTAAATGAACAAAAGGCAACTAAACAAGAAATGGACTAATATTGTTCAAAGGAAAGAAGAATGTTTTTCTTTCCTTCTTAAAATAGGGGGAACTGACAAAGATTCTTTGCTTAGCCAAACTTTAGTCAGGCTCCTGAACGTCCTCATGGTTCCATCCGTATACTTCTTTCAGCAAGAACCCTGCTAATTCATATAGCAGAAGTCCCACATCCTTTATATCTTCTCACCCTCAGTATCTAATCAGGTTTCTCATTCTCCACCATCCTCCAGGTGATTTCTGGTCAGCCTGGCCTGGCTTCAGCAATAATCCTGTTAGATTTGTTTACGCAAAACTTTCTAACAGTTGTTTTATATTAGTAATTATTAATCCACTGACTTCCTCAGGATCTTTGGCTATAAATAACTACTTGCCCATACTGTATTCAGAATTGACACTGGTACAACACTGGACTATTTTAACCTGTTACAGTAGTCTTGAATGAAACTGTTCTACCACTTTAACTATTTTCCAGCTACGGATTTCCTCTGAGAGTAGTCACAATCACCCTAACCTGCATCCAAACTCCCTGCCTTACAAGTTGATTCAGAGGCATGAGGAGCTCTGTGTGGCCAGGTTTCAGTCTTAAACTTCATTCAGGGGAATTGTTGTTTTATCTCCTGGTAGAAGCATTTCTTCCTCTAGAACTAAGGCCTCTAGACCAGCAAAGCATAAAAACACGGGAACAGGAAGCAAAAATGGTGTCACTCCCATTTTCACCACTTGATACCTAAAACTATGAATCCTTGATATAAAAGAAACAGCACCATATATCAAAAGTTTATTCAGAAAATATACAGCTTCCTGGAGAACCTCGTTACAGCACTGCAAGTAGCAGTGCCAACTAACTATTACCACCTAACTACCTCTGTACCTGAGTCTTTTAAAGGCCCTTACCATTCCATCAAGCCAGCTGCTTCAAAAGTGTAGGAAATATAGTGTGACCAGTGAATCCCATGAACATAAGCTCATTTTCATACTTCTTTTGCTGTGATTTTCTTCACCTGAAGCAATGCTATGTAGAATACTTTGGCAGTGGATAAAGCATTCTGTGAGTACACAGATGGTTGTTTTGGCAGAAACATTGTATGAGGGGAAGGAAAATTCATATCTAGATTAAGCGTTTATTCCAGTAAGGACAAAAAACTGCCCCTTCCATGATGGAAGTAGACTAATATAATCAACCAGCCACCAAGGTAGCTGGCTAAACACCCAGTAGAGTGGCTCTACATGAGAGACTCAGTATTGCTATCCAATGCTGACAGATTGACACTCAGACTTGCTGAATAGAATTCCATACTTCTAGCCCACGCATAACCTCCATCCCTGCCATCATGCCCTCTTTGTTCACGAGCTCTTTGGGAAATGACAGGGATGGCTGGGAAAACAGGCTAACTGGTATTCACAAAATTTGTCATCCTGTTCACTTGATTATTGAAATCTTCCTTTGTGAGGTTGCACTTTGGTGGGCATCACATGGGACCCACTCTTTTTTGCCCCAGTGCAAGACATGTCCATATATTTCTTCCCCAAATTTTATTGTCAACAATTTTCCAAACATGGTCATTTCAGGTCCCTGACCACTGATCCAAAACATTGGCCAGAGCCCATGAATCAGCATATAATCACATGTCTGACCACTTCTTTTTCCTGTAAAGTGAATAACTACATGCACTGACCCAAATTCTGCCCATTGGGAGGGTTTCCCTTACCCACTGTCTGTCAGAGATGTCCCACAGATAAGCTGTAGTGTTACAGCTGTCCACTTTCTGGTGGTACCGCCATATCATGCAAAAATATCTGTAAACCAGGTCTGCATCTTTCCTTTCTCTGTCAATAGATAAACTGTATGGAGCTTTCCATAAAGCTACAGGTAAATGCTGAGAGAGGGTGGGTATTATATAGCAGTAGGGACAAAGAACATTTGGGCTACAACTTCCTGTAACTTACTTGTACCTTCAGTGCCTGCCCAGGTCTGATCATGTATGTATTACTTTCATTTGATAATGCAGTAATCCTGTGCATGACCAACTTTATGACTTCCTGAGTCAGATAACACCCAGGTCATGATGAACAGCTGAGGCTGCATGGTAACTTGATGGCTCATGGTTACATTTTTTTCTTTTTTAATTTTACTTTATTTATTTATTTTTGGCTATGTTGGGTCTTCATTGCTGCACGCAGGCTTTCTCTAGTTGTGGCAAGTGGAGGCTATTCTTCATTTCGGTGCATGGGTTTCTCATTGTGGTGGCATCTCTTGTTGCAGAGCATGAGCTCTAGGCACATGTGCTTCAGTAGTTGTGGCACGTGGGCTCTGTAGTTGTGACTCACAGACTCTAGAGTGCAGGCTCAGTAGTTGTGGAGTATGGGCTTAGTTGCTTCACAGCATGTGGAATCTTCCCGGACCAGGGATTGAACCTGTGTCCCTTGCATTGGCAGGCAGGTTCTTATCTACTGCACCACCAGGGAAGGCCCTGTGGTTAAGTATTCATTCTCTGAAACCAAAGGAAAGATGTTGGAGCAAATCACAGCCCATTTTGAGGGGCAATGACAACCGCTTGTCCTAAAAGTCTGCCCCTCCCAGGTGGGCCAGCTTTGGGATTCAGAGGGATTAGAGTCAGCCTGTGATGCCAAGCTGGGCCTCAGTCTTAGCTCAGATCCCTTCCTGCCCTCAGGTTCCTGGGGAGCAAGGATCTAGGACTATAGCCCTTGGAGCTTTAGCCTCCAGGATCACTCCTTCCTACTCAGCTCTCTACAATCCAGTGAACCATGGGTATAAATTTTGCCAGCCTCTGAATCCAGTTCCTGCTGCTGTTCTGTGACTCAGGAGGAGGGAACGTCTCAGAGAGGCTTCAAAGCCCTATAGTCAGTCCTCCATGCACTGTCTCCAATATGATACTAAAGCAACAAAGGAGGGGGACTCGGTTCCTCATTTTTTGACTGGAGATGCTTTTGGAGCCTGGGTGATGGCCCATGGTTTCTCCACTCATGTGACTGCATTATCAAGAAAGACCTTTGTTTGCCAAATAAAGATTTGACTCAGAGGGAAAAAAAAAAGAAGACCAAGAGTTGCAAGAGTTGTTACTCAAAAGGACAGTAGTTATTTGTGGATGATAACAAAGGCTTCCTCCAAATTCCTAATATCTGCACTGTGATTCACCTACGGATCTGCCAAAGGCCCCAAACAGCATCTCTAACTGCCAATAAAACTTCCAGAACTATTAGGTCTGCTGGAATATGTGGCCCAAGTCACAGAGCAGCTTGCACAGCAGCCTAGAACTGTTATAGAACCTCTCTTGTCCTGGACCCCACACAAAACTAGCAGCTTTTCAGTTCACCTGAAAAATGAGCCAAAGTAGTAACCTCAGCTGAGGAATAAGCTGCCTCCTAAATCCAGAGGAGCCCACTAGGCACTGTGCCTTCCTCTTGGTTGTTGGAGGGGCCAGATGTCACAACTTATACTTCATCTTGAAAGGGATACCTGACATGCTCAACACCACTGACCCCTAAATATTTCATCAAGTTAGAAGGCCCCGATATTTTAGTCATATTTGTTCTGCACCCTTTGACACTCAAAAGTATATCAAGTCTAGTATAGTACTATTCTCACTCACTCTGTCTAATCAGCATAATATTATCATTGTAATGGAACAGTGGGATATCTTGTGGAAAGGAAAGGAAATCAAGATCTCTACAAACTAAACTGGGATATAAGGATGGAGAGTTGATAAATCCATGAGGTAGGACAGTGAAGGTGTATTTTTGGCCTTACTGGTTGAGAGAAAATGACTTTTGACTGGGCTTTGGATAGATATGGAGGAAAAGTTATTTGCCAGATCAGTAGCTGCATGGAGGTACTAGGGGATGTGTGAATTTGCTCAAGCAATAAAACCATATCTGGTATAGAAGCTGCAGTTGGAGCTGTCTGTAGGTTAAGCTTGTGATAATCCACTGTCATTCTCCAAGTTCCATCTGTCTTTTGCACAACCAAATAAAGAAGTGAATGGAGATGTGGTGGGGATCACCACTCCTGCATCTTTCAAGTCCTTCATGGTGGCACAAATCTCTGCAATTTATCTAGGCATGTTGTACTGCTTTTGATTTACTGTTTTCCTAGGTATAAGCAGTTCTAATCACTTTATTTAGCCTTTCCCATCATAATAGCCCCAACTTCTCAGGTCAGGGAACCAACGTGGTGATTTTCTCTACTGCTAAGTATGTCTATTTCAATTATGCATTCTAGAACTAGGGAAATAACCACATGATGGGTCTGGGAACCCACTGTGAGACGGACCTGAACTAAAATTTCATTGGTCACTTGACTCTCAAAAGCCCCAACCCTGAGTGTAGTGCCACAGTGACATTTTGGGTCTCCCAGTAACAATGTCAGTTCAGAGCCAGTGACCTGTAGTCCCTGAATTGTTTAATTATTTGCTTTCCCCCAGTACACAGTTACCATGGTAAAAGGGTATCAGTTCCTTTGGGGAAGGCTGGCAGTAAGATTTTAAGAATACTCTTTAAGTTTTGATAGTGTCAGGGTCTTTCCTCAGGTGGACCTTGTCTCCCTTTCATTCAAGGGATTCTGGATTTGTAAACTGGTTCAAGTTTGGAGATTGGTTAAGCGTTGACTTTATATTTTTTGTGATTCAAGTTACACCATTGTTTGACTTAGACCATTACTGCTTAGACAGATCAAGTAAAGATTTGGTGGGTTTGCTATCTTTTATACTTAATGTAACAACATCATTAACTAGCCAATACCATAGGTCTGTGCCAGACTATTCTGATTGCTGCTTTGACTTTGCTGTTTTCTATAGAGTAACTTCGTATTTGCTTTTGACTTTGTATAGAGGAACTATACCTAACTAGAGTTTAATGGTTGGGCAAAGCCCCTTGGATCTGATTACTCCTATCACATTTAGATTTTCCAGTTGAGTGTCTGCAGTTCCAAAAGCAAGGTCTAGTCCACAGAGAAGAACAATCATGGTGCTCATCATGGATGCTAGCATTCTACACACAAATATATTTCTCAATGTATTGTTGAAAGGTATGTCTTCTGAACCCTCCCATAGTGGTGAGTAGAACTTAAACAAAAATCCACTCTATCATTCCAATCTCCCTAAGCTTTGAATCCTTTTATCTACATTGAACCAAAGGAGATCTGGCATTTAAATTTCACTCATAGTGGGCCATCTTTTGATCCACGCTTCAGCCAATTATACCCACAAACTGTTAGAGCCCTTTCTAAGGATCCAAGATGCAACAATAAATGCAGAATCTCTGCTTAGTTGGCCCAAATCAATAAATCTGGTCGGACCCAACTTTATCCTACATTGTTAACAAGTCCCACACTTATTCCATAGTTTTCTGCTTGTATAAATTAGAAAACTCAAGGATTTGCTTTGGATTGTAGCACACCTTCTCAAGGGTTATGCTTTGATCCTCATCTTTAAGAACCTGCTGGGACTTGAGTCTAGTCATAGGCGGCAAGCCTCAGGGAAGACCATTATGGTTTTCCATGACGTTGCAGTGTTAATCCCCTCAGATTGAGGTAGAGAGGCTGATTCCTCTGTGCACAGGGATGCTGCTACCCACTTGGAGTGGGCATGCTGCTGCCACTGAGGTTGGGGAGACCACTTACACTGGCAACAAAAACTCATCAGAACTTAGGGGCTCAATGCCCCTAGCTTCATCAGGGTCTTTCCACACACCCTCATGCCACATTACATGATTCCATTCTTTCCCAATCAATTCCTTCACTTTAATAGAAGACACCCATTGAGCATGGGAGTTCCACTTGTCTTGAAATTCAGCCAATTACAGTTCATTTTCAGCAGTTTCATCCTTGCCAGGAATAAAGCTCTCTGACAGGGCACACTGACAAGCTTTTAAGTCAAATGCAATGCTTGAGTTTAGAATTTGAATCCCTGAGCTTATCCTTTTATTTGTCCAAAGATATTAGGAGAAATCAATGTCATCATATTCCTTAGATTTCCAAAGTGTTTGAAAGTGTCATATAGAGTTACTTAGTTCCTTGCTTCTATAAGTGGCTAATTAGGATTATCCAATGTAAATATTTGTGTATCACTATAAACTGTTCAGACCATGAATTATCAATGTTCTGTTTACTACTGAAAACAATTATTAGTGTCTTTAAATCTAATCATAATTAGAGAGCCACTTCTAGAATCCCAGAACCAATTTAGAAAACACTTTCCTAAAATTCTCTTCCTCTAGAACAACTCTCCATACCAAAGTCTATATTAGTCAAGTTTCTCCACAGAAATAGAAGCAAGTGTATATATATAAAGAGATCTACATAACAGGAGATTTATTACCTGTTTACCTCAGGAGTTTATGGAGGCCAAGTTGTCCCATAACCTTCCATCTGCAAGATGGAGAACCAAGAAAGCCAGTGGTTGAATTCGGTTCTAGCTCAAAGGCTGGATAATCAAGAGTTGTGATCTGAAGGCAGGAAAAGGTGGAAGCTCCAGCTCAGGAAATGCAGCCCTTCCTTGGCCTTTTTATTCTAGTCAGGCCCTGAGGGGATTGGATGATGCCTGACCACACTGTTGAAGGGAGATATCTTTATCAGACTACCTAATCAAATGCTAATCTCTTAAAGCAACACCCTCCAGACATACTTAAATATAATATTTTACCAGCTATCTGGGCATTTCTTAGCCCTGTCAAATCAACACATAAAGTTAAACATCACGCTTATTCTATTTAATTTTATTCTAATTCCATTTAATTAAATATCCAAACATTTTGACATTTTTAGAGGACTTTCCAAAATAAAATTATAAATAAAATCTTCTTTACCTTGAACTGACTTTGAGATTTCCCATAGGGCCCATGGAAGAACCCAAAGGATTTGTTCTCTCACCTTATAATAAGAGAGATATTAAACTAATTAGATTTATTTGATATATCAAGTTGCATGGGAAGCATTGTCAAAAAAGAGAGACAACCTTTCCTAGGTTACATTTGTATGCATAAGTTATTATTTCTGAAATTGTATAAAATTCCTATAAATTTGTCAGTGCTCTCACTATATTTCCTTATATAATGTTATCAATCATAATTTTAAGTATTTAAAATATTATATATCACAAAACAATAAAATTTCCTTGTCAATTGTGTTATTTGGAAATGGACTCTTATCAGATATTTAACTATGGCTACTTCAAGTCTTTTGTCATTCACAGAGAGTGTTGTTCTACTCTGATGCTTTCCTAACATCTGGTAGAATCAACTAGCTACAGGTTAGAGTACTTTAACAAAAAGAAACTGTCTTGGAAACCAAAGGAAAAGAACTATGTCAAGCATGCTGGTATACAGGCTTCGGATATCATTATTTAAATAAAGTTGATATCATACCAATGGGCTAAGTCAGAATTTCCGAAACTCTAATATTAAAAAGCTGATATGTTCATAAAGCTGCTAACCTAATGTCAAGTAAAACAAAATTAATTACATGAGACCCGGTAAGCTGATGAAAGTTAATTATACTTGTTATGGTTTTTGTTTGAAATACCCCTGACTCTTTAAAGTTCTATTTTCTAGGTGTAAGAAAACCCTTTTTCCTTTTCTCTTAAGCTATCTATGACTCATAACAATGTAGTAAATTATATTTTTGTAAACAAAATTGAAACATTTATTTGCCCTCCCTGCCTGATTCCTCCAAAAATCAGAAACTATTAAGTATTCTTATTTTCATAGCGATATAGTTATTTTCATAGATCCAAGAAGAATCTGTCCTCCTTGTGATAGGACACAGTTGGAAACAATGGTTTTATTGCCAAGGCTTTGACTAAAATGTCATGTTTTAAAATGATGCACAAAATCAGACATGACTAGACCGTTTTAAAGAATTAAGTTTGACTTTATGAAGCCGATGACTATAAAGCCCGCTCAAGATATATGGCTTGGTTCTTGGCATGCAGGCTTCCTATCTTTACAAATGAGTTGGGGAGGTTACTTCCTGGCAGGTCCTGGAAACGTAGGGTATTTTGGAGACCTCAAGCAGAGAGAATTCACTCAAATCCATAGGTACTGCTGATGAAATCTGATTGACAATTATTAGCTTGGCTCCCCAGCTTTGAGAGGCCTTTAGAAGTCCAATCTGAGTTTCCGTATAAAACGTTCCACAAAATAAATTTAAAAGGTCTCTATAGTTAATTACCTTTCTCACTTTCTCAATGAACTTATGTAGATAAGCCAAATTTAATGAGGCAAAAGTTATTTTGTAATCAAGAATAACCTTACTTTGATTATATCTGATTAAAATGAGTGATGGAGACAAATCTTATGATTTTTTTTCATAGTTACATTTATTTTGTGGTGGGAACGTTTAAGATCTATTCTCTCGGTAAATTTCAAGAATACAATACAATATTGCTGACTATAGTCACCATGATGTACATTAGATACCCAGAAATTATTTATCTTATAACTGAAAGTTTGTATCCTTTGACCAACATTTCCCCAATTTCCCCACTTCCCAGCGCCTGGCAACTACCAATCTACTGTCTGTTCCTGAGTCAACTTTTTTAGATTCAAGATATAAGCGAGATTATACAGTATTTGTCTTTCGGTGTCTGGCTTATTTCAAGCATAATTAATGTCTTACAGAATTATCCATGCTATTGCGAATCAAGGCATTTTCTTCTTTATTTACATTTAAATTTAAAAAGTATAAACCCGGGCTTCTCTGGTGGCGCAGTGGTTGAGAGTCCGCCTGCCGATGCAGGGGACACGGGTTCGTGCCCCGGTCCGGGAGGATCCCGCATGCAGCGGAGCGGCTGGGCCCGTGGGCCATGGCCGCTGAGCCTGCGCGTTCGGAGCCTGTTCTCCGCAACGGGAGAGGCCACAACGGTGAGAGGCCCGCGTACCGCAAAAAAAAAAAAAAAAAAAAAAAGTATAAACCACCCTTTTGGATAATAAGATCCTAATCCTATTTATTTTATTTGAGGTTTTATTGCCTTCCTGTAAATAGAACAGAATTCTGCCATCTTACACATTTTGTCAGCATTTATCAAATCCTCAGTCCTTCTAGTTTCCTTCAACATTTGGCTACAACTCTCCAAATGAATGTTTCCAACTTTTCTACCTCCCTCCTGGCTTGGCATCACTGAGAACTGAAACCTGACTGCCAAGATCATTATTGTGACTCAGGTGATCTTGTAGCTGTTCTTTCCTCCCAGGATATGAAAAAGTTCTGCAAGCAGAAGCTGAGCATCTTGATATAACTTCAAATAACTCATCACCACAACAAATCATGTGTTGGTAACCTCTGCGCCTGAAACTGCTGCTATATGCATGGGCCATTCAAAAGTCCACTTGAAGTCCTGCATTTTCCATGCTCTATTCCAGAAAACAACCAACCATGACTGTGACACTGATATTTATGCCATCACCTTGTGGTCAAACTATAAGCCAAGAAATCCATCATATTACCACTGCTGTCCTCACTCCAGCATCTAAAGATGCTTAGAGCTCAATGTCTAAAAATCTCAACCAGCTGCCTTCTGGACTCAAATACTGGGTTTATAATCTGCTCCAAACATTAATTTCTTTTTCCCCTTTCTGTGTTCATATAGATGCTCTCATTAAATGTCTGACCACGCACACCATCCAGCAAATATCTTTTGCTTCCAAGTATAAACATATGGTTCAACTTGTCCTCAATAAAAAAGAGGTGATTGAAAGAGAAATAGGCTTATACTGTTCAGAAGAAAGAAGAATGTATCTTCTTCTACCCAGGCTCCTCTGAAATCTGTTCTTTACTAAGTCTGAACGTTGGCCTATAAAAACTTGAACAAATAATAATATAGTTTCTAACAGCTTAAGGTAGCATTCTTATGAGGACTTAAACTCTTTTAAGGTGCCTGCCTGAGAAAACCCAAGGCTACCAAGAGAATTTTCTGTTTCTTCCGGCCTATACCTGAAGGTAGGCCCCCTGCCTCCCCATCTCCCTGTCTCTGTGGGAAGGTAAGAGTGCCAGTTAACAAGTTCAGATGGGTTTCACATGGACCAATCCCTTCCCGCTTTTTGTAATTTTTCACTTTCCTGACTCTACTGAGCCCCTTCTCATGCCCCTCCCTATTCCCTCATTTTCCCTTTTTTTTTTTCTTTTTTTTTGGCCATGCTGTGTGTCTTGCCGGATCTTAGTTCCCCCACCAGGGGTTGAACGGCAGTGAAAGCACCAAGTCTTAACCACTGGACCAGCAGGGAATTCCTTCATTTTCCTTTTAAAATGTCCAGTCACTTCTGAGCAAATCCAAGTGGAGTTCAGCTCACACTGGATTCTTTTCCCTATAACAATAGTGTGTTTCTGACTAAAATCTGTCCTCACCTTTTTACTAGCATCCAACCTTGTTTATCTTTGACATATCTTGTTACCTTGCCACAGGCACCTATCGGAGTGTTACTGTTTTATGTATCAATTTCACATTTTTTTAACTTTTTAATTGAAGTATAGTTGATATACAATATTATATAACTTACAGGTGAACAATATAGTGGTTAAGGTTATATTTCATTTACAGTTATTATAAAATATTAGCTATATTCCTCATGCTATACAATATGTCCTTGCAGTCTATTTTATATATGTTTGTACCTCTTAATCCCTATCCCTATACTGTCCCTCTCCGCCTTTAATTGTTTACTTTAATTGTTGCCTTGTTTGACCTTATCTGCAAACATGCTCTCAAAGGGTGACTCGAATTTGTCACCACTCTTCACTTATCTGTAAATGACCACAAAAGTGCCACAGTATTGAGTTGGGGGTTACAAATAAATTGTGGGAGTAGGTGGATTTGCAAACACTGAATCCACAAATAATGAGGATCAACTGTCTCAAAACAATATGAGGTGTGAACATTAGTTTCTGAAGTAGCATAATGGGCAAGTTAATTCTTAAAAGGTGAATACTACATAACCATACAAAATCTATGGGATACAGCAAAAGCAATTCTTAGAGCAAAGTTCATAGCAATACAGGCCTTCTTTAAGAAACAAGAAAAATTTCAAATAAACAAACTAACCCACCACCTAAAAGAATTAGAAAAACAAGAACAGACAAAACCTAAAGTCAGCAGAAGGAAAGAGATAATAAAGATCAGAGAGGAAATTTTAAAAATAGAGATTAAAAAACATTGGAGGGACTTCCTTGGTGGTGCAGTGGTTAAGACTCCACACTCCCAATCCAGGGGGCCCGGGTTTGATTCCTAGTCAGGGAACTAGATCCCACCTGCATGCTGCAACTAAGAGTTCTCATGCCACAACTAAGGAGCTGGTGAGCTGCTACTAAGGAGACTGCAAGATGCAAAAACAGAGCACACATGCCACAACTAAGGAGCTGGTGAGCCACAACTAAGAGCTGGCACAACCAAATAAATAAATAAATAACAATAGGAAAAAATCAGTAAAACCAAGAGCTCATTCTTTGAAAGGGTAAAATAAATTGACAAACCTCTGGCCAGTCTCACCAAGAAGAAAAGAGAGAAGACCCAAATAAACAAAATAAGAAAGGAAAGAGGAGAAATCACAACTGATACCGTAAAACTACAAAAATAATAATAATAATAAAAGAATACTATGAACAATTATATGCCAACAAATTCAACAACCTAGAAGAAAAGGACAACTTTATAGAAACATACAGCCCACCAAAACTGAATCAAGAAGAAATAGATAACTTGAACAGACAGGTCACTAGAAAGTGAACTAGAATATGTATTAGAAAAAAAAAAAAAGAAAACTCTCTACAAACAAGAGTCCAGGAACAGGTGGCTTCACTGGGGAATTCTACCAAACATACAAAGAAGAAGTTATACCAATCCTTCTCAAACTCTTCCAAAATATTGAAGAGGAAGGAATACTTCCAAAACATTCTATGAAGCCACCATCACTCTGTTACTGAAACCAAAGACACTAACAAAAAAGAAAATTACAGGCTAATATCTTTGATGAATATAGATGCAAAAATTCTCAAAAAATATTAGCAATCCTAATCCAAGAACACATGAAAAAGACCACACACCACAACCAAGTTGGATTCATCCCAGGGTCACAAGGATGGTCCAACATAGGCATATCAATCAATGTGATACACCACATCAATGAAAGAAAAGACATGATCATCTCAATAGATGCAGAAAAAGCATTTGACAAAATTCAACATCCATTCATGATAAAAACCCTTACAAAAGTGGGTATAGAGGGAACATATTTCAACCTAATAAAACCTATTTATGAGAAACCCACAGGCAATATAATACTCAATTGTGAAAAGCTGAAAGCCTTCCCACAAAAATCTGGAACAAGATAAGGATGCCCACTCTCACCACTTCACTTTAACATAGTTTTCACAGTCCTACAATAAGAGAAGAAAAAGAAATAAAAGATATCCAAATTGGAAAGAAGATGTAAAATTGTCACTATATGCAGATGACATGATACTATATATAGAAAACTCTAAAGACTCCACACAAAAACTACTAGAACTGATAAACGAATTCAGCAAGGTAGCAGGATACAAGATTAACATAAATAAATCACCTGCATTTCTTGAACTAACAATGAAATATCAGAAAGGGAATGTAAAAATCAACACCTTTTAAAATTGCATCCATAAAAATAAAATACTTAGGAATAAACCTCACCAAGGAAGTGAAAGAATTATATGCTGAGAACTACAAAATGTTAACCCTGGGAGGCATAACCCTCTCAGACTTCAGACAATACTACAAAGCTACAGTAATAAAACAGCATGGTATCAGCCCAAAAACAGACATATAGATCAATGGAACAGGATAGAGAACACAGAAATAAACCAACATACCTATGGATAATTAATCTTTGACAAAGGAGGCATGAATATACAATGGGGAAAAAACAGTCTCTTTAGCAAGTGGTGTTGGGAAAGTTGGACAGCCACATGTAAATCAGTGAAATTAGAGCACATCCTCACACAATACACAAAAATAAACTCAAAATGGCTTATAGATCTAAATATAAGACATAACACCATAAAATTCCTAGAAGAGAACATAGGCAAAACATACTCTGACATAAATTGTACTAATGTTTTCTCAGGTCAGTCTCCCAAGGTTATAGAAATAAAACCAAAAGTAAACAAATGGGACCTAATCAAACTTATAAGCTTCTGTACAGCAAAGGAAACCATAAACAAAATGAAAAGACAATCCATGGACTGGGGGAAAATATTTGCAAATGATGTGACCAACAAGGGCTTAATTTCCAAAATATACAAACAGCTCATACAACTCAATAACAAAAAAACAAACAACCCAATAGAAAAATGGGCAGAAAACCTAAATACACATTTCTCCAAAGAAGACATAGAGATAACCAATATGAACATGAAAAGATGCTCAATATTGCTAATTATTGGAGAAATGCATATCAAAACTACAATGAGGTACCACCTCACACCAGTCAGAATGGCCATAATTAAAAAGTCTACAAATAATACATGTTGATGAGGGTGCGGAGAAAAGGGAAAGGGAACCCTCTTACACTGTTGGTGGGAATGTAAATTGGTGCAGCCACTGTGGAAAACAGTAGGGAGGTTTCTTAAAAAAAAATAAAAATAGAGTTACCATATGATCTATCAATCTCACTCCTAGCCATATAGTCAGAGAAAACTCTAATTCAAAAAGATACCTGCACCCCAATGTTCATAGCAGCACTATTTACATTATCCAAGACATGGAAGCAACCTAAGTGTCCATCACATCAACAGATGAATGGACATTTAATGAACAGATGAATGGATAAAGAAGATCTAGTGTGTGTGTGTGTGTGTGTGTGTGTGTGTGTGTGTGTGTGTGTAATGGAATATTACTCAGCCATAAAAAAAGAATGAAATAATGCAATTTGCAGCAACATGGGTGGACCTAGAGATTATCACACTAAGCAAAGTAGCTCAGAAAGAGAAAGACAAATACTATATGATGTCATTTATATGTGGAATCTAAAACACTACACAAATCAACATAGCTATGAAACAGAAACAGACTCACAGACCTAGAGAACAGACTTGTGATTGCCAACGGGGAAGGGGGGTTGGGGAAGGGAAGGATTGGGAGTTTGGGATTAGCAGATGCAAACTAATATATATAGGATGGATAAAAAATAAGGTCCTACTGTACAGCATAGGGAACTATATTCAATACCCTGTGATGAACCATAATTGGAAAAGAATATGAAGAATAATATATATGTATATATATGTATAACTAAGTCACTTTGCTGTACAGCAGAAATTACACAACATTGTAAATCAACTATACTTCAATAATTTTTTTAAAGGTGAATACAGATTTTTAGTGTACAGAGTAAGGAAAGGAAAGAACATGCAATTGGAGAGGAAAATTTGCAAGTGTAATGAGGCCAGGAGGAGCATGGCACACAGACAAATTCCAAAAGGATCAAAATGCTCTGTTCATAGAGTTGTTAATGAAGGTTTGGAGGAGGAGATGAGACCAAACAGGTAAGGTAAACTGATGTCATTTTACCTTGATGCAATTAGGGGAAACTGAGGAATCATTATGTAGGAAAAGGTCTAATAACATTTTTCAACTTTAGGGTGGCATTACTTAAATGCTAAATTGTGTCTAATTGGGAAAAGGGAAGATGGGTATAAGGAAATATTTGCATGTGTACAAACAAAATTTAAATGGCAACCATGTGGCATGTACTTTGTTATATTTAGTGGATGAACAGGTGAATGAAAAATACAGCTTTCCTCCTGTCATCAATGGAGTGGAATTCAAATAAATGAATAGGCAATTAAATTGTGGGTAGTGACAGGGTTCAGGACACACTCCCCCAAAATACAGTACCCTGGTATATTGAGTATTTTAAGCTGAAGTAATTTGAGAAAGGAAAGTTTCTGGGAGGATTCTCTGACCTTCTTCCCTGAAGGAGGTGATAAGATGGCTCAAGTGAAATATTTATTTAGGTCTTCTGCCCATTTTTGGGTTGGGTTGTTTGTGTTTTTGTTATTGAGCTGCATGAGCTGCTTATAAATCTTGGAGATTTAACCTTTGTCAGTTGCTTCATTTGCAAATATTTTCTCCCATTCTGAGGGTTGTCTTTTGGTCTTGTTTATGCTTTCCTTTGCTGTGCAAAAGCTTTGAAGTTTCATTAGGTCCCATTTGTTTATTTTTGTTTTTATTTCCATTTCTCTAGGAGGTGGGTCAAAAAGGATCTTGCTGTGATTTATGTCTTAGAGTGTTCTGCCTATGTTTTCCTCTAAGAGTTTGATAGCGTCTGGCCTTGCATTTAGGCCTTTAATCCATTTTGAGTTTATTTTTGTGTATGGTGTTAAGGAGTGTTCTAATTTCATACTTTTACATGTAGCTGTCCAGTTTTCCCAGCACCACTTATTGAAGATGCTGTCTTTACTCCACTGTATATTCTTGCCTCCTTTATCAAAGATAAGGTGACCATATGTGAATGGGTTTATCTCTGGGCTTTCTATCCTGTTCCATTGATCTATATTTCTGTTTTCGTGCCAGTACCATACTGTCTTATCAGTTCTACAGTAAAGCTTTTTAGTATAGTCTGAAGTCAGGGAGCCTGATTCCTCCAGCTACATTTTTCATTCTCAAGATTGCTTTGGCTATTCAGGTCTTTTGTGTTTCCACACAAATTGTGAAATTTTTTGTTCTAGTTCTGTGAAAAATGCTAGTGATAGTTTGATAGGGATTGAATTGAACCTGTAGATTGCTTTGGGTAGTAGAGTCATTTTCACAATGTTGATTCTTCCAATCCAAGAACAAGAGTCAGTTTTATGGTATCTTGCTTTTGAATTAAGTGTTAATTTGAGATTCTTATTTCTGAACCATCTGCAGGATATCAGATAGTGGGAAACCAGAGACTATGTGGCCACTGTCCCAAAGCTTAAAGGGCAGGGGCTGTGGTCTCTCCATCTATTTGTATCATCTTTAATTTCTTTCATCAGTGTCTTATAATTTTCTGCATACAGGTCTTTTGTCTCCTTAGGTAGGTTTATTCCTAGATATTTTATTCTTTTTGTTGCAATGGTAAATGGGAGTGTTTTCTTAACACATGAAAGTATACTCAACATCATTAATCATTAGAGAAATGCAAATCAAAACTACAATGAGATATCATCTCACACCAGTCAGAATGGCCATCATCAAAAAATCTAGAAACAGTAAATGCTGGAGAGGGTGTGGAGAAAAGCAAACACTCCTGCACTGTTGGTGGGAATGTAAATTGATACAGCCACTATGAAGAACAGTATGGAGGTTCCTTAAAAAACTACAAATAGAACTACCATACGACCCAGCAGTCGCACTACTGGGCATATACCCTGAGGAAACCATAATTCAAAAAGAGTCATGTACCAAAATGTTCATTGCAGCTCTATTTACAAGAGCCAGGACATGGAAGCAACCTAAGTGTCCATTATCAGATGAATGGATAAAGAAGATGCGGCCCATATATACAATGGAATATTACTCAGCCATAAAAAGAAACGAAATTGAGCTATTTGTAGCGAGGTGGATGGACCTAGAGTCTGTCATACAGAGTGAAGTAAGTCAGAAAGAGAAAAACAAATACCATATGCTAACACATATGTATGGAATCTAAGAGAAAAAAAAAAGGTCATGAAGAGCCTAGGGGTAAGATGGGAATAAAGACACAGGCCTACTAGAGAATGGACTTGAGGATATGGAGAGGGGGAAGGGTAAGCTGTGACAAAGTGAGAGAGTGGCATGGACATATTTACACTACCAAACGTAAAATAGATAGCTAGTGGGAAGCAGCCACATAGCACAGGGAGATCAGGTCTGTGCTTTGTGACCACCTAGAGGGGTGGGATAGGGAGGGTGGGAGGGAGGGAGACACAAGAAGGAAGAGATATGGGAACATATGTATATGTATAACTGATTCACTTTGTTATAAAGCAGAAACTAACATGCCATTGTAAAGCAATTATACTCCAATAAAGATGTTTAAAAAAATAATGAAAAATAAAAAAAAAAGAAGGGTCAAGTGAGAGGTTCCCTCCCCACACTTGGAGGAAAGGAACATTCTTATCTCTGAAGAAGGAGGAACACCAAACGGAATGAATAGGCCTTGATAAATTTCCAATTGTTTACTACACTTAGCTCATATCCTTTTGTCCTATCACATTTTCCCATGATTTTCCATTCTTCATCAAACCACCTGTAAAAACACTCAGGTTTAACCATTTCTATGCATCCTCATTTCCTTATGAAGCCTCCTGTATCATGTAAAACAAATTAATTTGTATACTTTTGTCTTGTTAATCAGTCTTTTGTTACAGAGACCCTGCTGAGAAACTAGCAGGGTAGAAGGAAAAAGGTTTTTTTCCCTCCCCTTCAGTAGGAATGCTGTGATTTTGATTGTGCACAGCACTGGAGGATTTCAAAGGGTGTATGGGCATGCAGTCTAGACTTAAGTGGTATGGGAAGGCTTCCTAGAGGAAGAGACATATGACAAGAGACATAAAGGATAATTAGTAGAAACTTAAGGAAAGTAGAATAGGGAAGACAAAAATGGGATTCCTGTTCAAGGTAGGTAACAGGCTATAAAAAATGACAAAAATATTTGAGGTACTGTAGGTAGAGCATATTTCATCTGTATGAAATATGACATCTGTATGAAACCTGACAAGTTGAATACATATGCTGGGGCTAGATTTTGAGAATGACACTTCAATTAATTGATTTTATGTTGTTTTTTTCTTATGCATTCATTAGCTACATTTGGCATCTTCCTAGTAGGAATGCCACTGGTGTGAATGTAAATTGAAATATTTTGGTTTCTTGGTGTCTCAAATGTTGTTAAAGCAAACCCTTGGTTTTAGAGAAAGAGTCTGTACAGACAAAGAGGTAGAGGGTTTGACAGAGGAAAAAAAAATCCTAAGGGCCAAGGGAGAGGTCACAAGGAATTATGGTCTATAGCTTGCACCATTCTCTTCATTCACTTAGACTTTCCTGTGCAGGATCCCAAATTAGTTCGTGAATATCCCATGTACTACAAGTTACTTCAGTGCCTTCATCATTTCAGAAATGGAAACTTCACTTGGTTTATAGGATTCAGGGTTGCAGTGCCATCTGGCAGCAATAAAATTAGAGGCCAAAGTCAGCCTCATTGAAAAGCTCACAGAGGGTTATCAGTAGCTGCTGGGGATAATGCTGAGTCATAGTGGAAGGCATAAAGTCTCAATGCTGAAAGAAGGAAAAGTCAAAACAAGGAAAAGATGGGCACAAGAACCAAAAATAACTGTGTTCATTTGAGCAAGAATCTTTCTTCTTTTTAATTTTTATTTTAAAATTGAAGAAAAAACACAATTCAGAATTAATCACAGTAAAAAATTCAGGGAAGCCTGGCTCCATATCCATTTATTAATGCTACTTTCTATAGTTAACTGTTGTTAACATTATTGTGAACCCTATTAGGCTGACTGATTTCATTTACAAACATGGGCATACAGGAGCGTGCTTCCATAGTTCATATTTTATTATAAAACCTGTGCAGTTGTGTTTGTCCTGTGTTAAATTCATCCTTCCATAAGTGTGTGTATGTATGCATGTCATTTTCCACAAAAGTTGCAAGATGGTTCATAAGATGAATGTAATTTCATAGCCTAAATCCTTGGTAGATTGTTTTTAAAAAAGTTTTCCAACCTGAGTGAGAAAAAAAAAATAACTTTATTTTCACCTTGCTGGAGGTTCTCTAAGTGAATTATATTCTCATGACTGTTTTTCTTCTTTTGCTAATTTTTCATCGGAAGGGGTCTAGTTACTAAATTTGAATTCTTCTATTCTTTCTAACAACTGAAGTTTTGTTAGCATTTTATTTTTCCAGGCTTTTCTCTATCCACTTTTTCTCTATAGCTCTTTGAAAACTTTGTAATAGAGTCCAAATTATCAGATTTCCTATCATGCTTGAAAAGGTACTCTTAAGTCTGAAGTTAAGATACTTTCTTTGTATTGAAATTGTAACATTTGATTTAACTTTGCCATTTTATGCTCTTAGAAATGTCTTGAGTATTTTCCCCCAAGCCAACCGATTAGGTTTATTATGCTGAGATTTAGTTAAGACTTTAATTGAAATCTGTTCATTTTAAGCCAATTTGCACAGCATCTGAAAACTTAAAAGAGGACAAAACCTTCTTGAAGTCTGTGCTTTTCTTTCAGTATGTTGGTACATAATAAGTTTTAATTTATAATGCTTTTTTGGAAGAGTCAGTTTTATGGTACCTCGCTTTTGAATTAAGTGTTAATTTGAAATTCTTATTTCTGAACCATCTGCAGGATATCGGATAGTGGGAAACCAGAGACTATGTGGCCACTGTCCCAAAACCTAAAGGTCAGGGGCTGTGGTCTCCGTTCCATCAACGATCCCGCCTGGCACTGTTGCCAGCAAGAAAAGCATAACTTGTCTGCAAGCTGGGTCACTCGGCACCTGAGAAGGTCCAGGGACTGGCCAGGAGGACTGCGTTCCGCAAGGTACCATCCCGGGAATAAACTCGAGCTGGGGGGCAGAGCCAGGTGGGACATCCCTCAGCCTCCCAGCCTCTGTCTTCCAAGCTTCTGTAGGATCCTTCAGTTTGGGGAATTTCCATCAGTGATCACCAATAGTGCTCGCCTAACTCCCCTACTGGTTCTCTCCTGGGAGGAAGGAGGGGGGGAATTCTTGTGTTGTGAATTTAGAATTTTAGCATATAATCAGTCTTTACTTAGAAAAATAAAGTGCTATTTTTATATCCATATACTTTTATTTTATAATTATGGTCTGTAAAAAGTTGCTTATAAACTTATTTGTAATATTGTTTTCATTTCTCTTTTATCTAATTTAACTGGTCTGCATTTTCAATGGGCATACCACTTTAACAAAGCTAAATTTTAGGTTTTGTCTTGCATTCTTGGGTATTTCCTTTTTAAAAAATTCCATAAACTAACTCAAGAAAATTTGCCTGGATGGGAAAAAATTTCAGCTGAGTTTCAAGATTTATGTGAAAAATGTGAATTTTGATAATTAAAAATGTTCTTTGACATGTTTTGTGTGTTTTGTCAACTTTTGAAATAAATAAGTCAGAGTTCTTTCCAAAGTAACTACTGATCTTCGTTTATCTTCACCCCTACTGTATGCATCACCACTCCCTTTCCTTCCTCTCACCAGCTTGCAGTGGAGCACATTTTGCTGCCTCAACATCATTGCCCAATGGACCCGTTTCTCCACTGCTGTTCTCCTTCCAGCTTCATTGCATTTTACAAAAATATGGCAGAAACTTTAGTATGTCACATTCCACTACATAAATAAGTCAATACTTCAAACTACTACAAAAATTATGAATTCCTTATTTCCTTAATGTTAATTATTTGGAGGGTGACCTTAAAATTTTTTTAAGTAATGATTGAAAACATTAGGACTACTGGAAAATTAAGGGGGAGGCAAGGAAAAATTCCAATGCAGTAAAACTACTAGTGTCATAGTTAGGAATGATCTTCAAATATTTCCAGTCCTTTTTTTTTTTTTAATAATCAGAGACATGTTGGCTGTATGTATGTATTTTTTTCACCATGTAGACTTTATTTTAAGGACTGCTAATGTTACAAATTGAAAGAATAACCAATTCAAAAATTAGGAAATGAAAGTCCACCTCAGCCTTCTAAGTTGTACAGGTAAACCTTGCAGCATCTGAATTTTGGTTTCCTTCTGCTCAGATCTACACTTATGAGATGCCCTCATTGAATGTTTCTATGTATGCTTCATTGTATACATGTGTATTATACAGTTCATTCAGTGGCAACAGTGTTAAATTAGCTGGTAGCAGAATGTATTTGTTCAGGAATATGCCAAGTTTGTAATATAACTAAAGAGAGGAAAATTTCCTTATATGTTGCCTTTTTTTGTTGGGGGGGTGTCAATGATTCAATTCCTTCTGAATCAAACACTTCTTAAAGAGGCATATGTTTTACAGTGGTGTTATGCTGTATTAATTCTTTAAAACTTGTATTTTTGGACCCTTCTGAGGGGAAATTACTCATTACTTGATGAACTTAAGTAATTAGTAATTCTGAAAAAAAAAATTTTCTGGCCAACGTAGCCTGCTTAGAAAACTAAAACCATTAGAAATGTTTCACTCGAAGATACGCGCTTACTAAGCCCTTCCCGTGCCAGTCTTTACCAGCAAGACCAACCAGCACCGCAGCCCAGAGGAAATACGTTATTACACGGCGCGGCTGGCTTGCCCGCGGGGCACTCTGGGAAGGTGACGTACCTAATGGAGTGAGGGGTGACCGCGGGGGTGTGTCTTGTCTGTGTCTGCACGGTGTGGCGCGGGATGTCGCTGCGGTAGGTGTCGCTGCACTTCTCTGTCTTCATTTCCACTGCCCAGGGAAACCAACACGTTTCATAATTGGGTTTTTTGTTCCTTCGTTATTATGTTCAGGATTTAGTTTTTTAAAACATGGATTCGCACCTACACACTTAGAAATGTACCCTAGGGCTTCCCTGGTGGCGCAGTGGTTGGGAGTCCGCCTGCCGATTCAGGGGACACAGGTTCGTGCCCCGGTCCGGGAAGAACCCACATGCCGCGCAGCGGCTGGCCCCGTCCAGAGCCTGTGCTCCGCAACGGGAGAGGCCACAGCAGTGAGAGGCCCGCGTACCGCAAAAAAAAAAAAAAAAAAAAAAGAAATGTACCCTATATAATACAGATTTTAAAAGACCTCATTTCCCCTTTTTATCTCTTATTTTCTTCCTTTAGTTTTGACATTACAAAATGTGGTTTAAAGAGAGCTTTGGATTTTATACAGAACGATATGAAAATATTTTGCATTGATTCTATGGCTATAGAAATCATCTGTGGGCAAATATGTGTGCCTTCCTTTTAAAATATTATTTTGTGCTGTTTTTAATATATGAAAAAATGTTTTAAATGTATTTCGGTAAAGTTGATGGTTGAGTTCATTCTTTTGTTTTTTTTATTTTAATGAGACTCCTTTTATTTAAAAGAAAAAGAAGTATTCAGAGTTTTCTTCTGATTCTACCAGTCACTTTTCTAAGGAAGTATTCCTGCATACATACAGCAGAGACAAGGGCTTCTTAAAGATAATTGCCACAGTATCATTTGCTTTACCTTTAAAGCTCATACAGGTTTTGCAGATCAGTATATAGTTTGTTTCACTTTCCTGTGTGTGTGTGTGTGTGTGTGTGTGTGACAGAGACAGAGAGAGAGAGAGAGAGAGAGAGAATGGAGGAAATTGAACTTCTATAGTTTCTTCCTATCTGTATCTCCCCTTTCCAATGAACACAAAGCACATTTTTACATAATTTCAGATTTATACACTTGTATTTTGAATGAACTGATAGATTTTCTCTTTGTAATTCTCAACTTCAGTAAAATGAAGCTGAATTTCCTCTGGATGTTTTGCTGCCCCTTTTTCCAGTCATGGGTGGTACTTTCTCTTATGTAAGTAGAAATCTTACATATCTCTGGCCTCTCACTGATTACCCTCCACTTCCATGCACACCCTGTCTAGTCCACCACCTCCTCTGTTTGTTATGGATGCTTAGAAAACTTTTCTTAATCTTAGAAACATTTTTCATATTGCTAAAGCAATCATCATTTCACTTAAAATTTAATCACACTGTTTAGCCCTTTCCTCATTTTTAGATATTTGCTTTTTTTTTTTTTTTTTTTCTGCAGTTCTGCTTGAGTCTTCTGTATCTCTGGCAAGGCAGTGATTTCCCCACTTGAGTGTGCATCAGCATCAACTGAGAGCTTGTTAAAACAGAGTGCAAACCCCCACGCAGGTTTTTCTAATTCACTTGGTCTGGTTTGGGGCCTGAGGATTCATATTTCTAACAAGTGCCAGGGTTGATCTGAGGACCACACTTTGAGAGAATAGTTCAAACAGTGGGACTGGGGTTCACTAACGGGGTGGAGAAAATCACTAAAGTGCACCAAGTCTGAGAGTGCAGAGCTGAAGCCCAGTTTAATATTGGACTCAGCATGTAAGCCAGTTTCTTTTTGCTTGTCCTTGTATTTTGAAGAAACTTTGTGCTTAACATACCTCCCAGTATTACTGTTATGACAACACGTGTGAAAATATACTTTATTTTAAATTTTGTATAGGTGTTCTGCCTTTACAAATATCAGTGTCTACCCCTAGAAGACCCAAATATCTCAATTTTTGTGGTTGAGTAGTGTAATATCCTGTAAATATATCCTAAGCAGGTTTGTTTTCAGCACTAATGGAAAACACCAGTGTCAGTTTTTGTTGTTGTCAGCAGTTGTATGTTTGCTGAGTATTTATGACCTGAAATAATATATTTCTTCTTAGAAAACATTTTTTTACATAAGGATGCCTTTTTTAAACAAAAGAATAAAGTATGGCATTTCTGTTGAAAAAAATGAGTATGCTTTACATACTCAAACTTTCTTAAGGCAAAGGGGGGAGGGGTTTTAGTCATAAACTCAATTCTGGAGGCAAAGGAGTTGTTCAAGATCCCCCAGCAGTTTAGTTAAAATTAGGAGTCTATCTAATCTAATCTGTCTCCCTGGCAAGTAAGCCCTTAAGCAATATGCTAGACCTTTGTTACTCAAAGTGAGGTTTGTGAACCAGCAGCATTGGCATCACCTGGGATCTTGTTAGGAATGCAGATCTCAGCTCCCACCCCAGGCTTACTGAATCACAACTCACAGGGTAACAAGCTCTCTGGTGAATCCTATGCTCACCAGACTTAAACTGCCTCCCAAATCTCAAGTCCCAGAAGCAGAGTTAAGCCCAGAGAGCATTTGGATGGCTTTGTAGTTATGTTCTAAGTCAGCTGCTGTTTAAGATTTGGTTTGGAGAGTTACCCAGGTGTGGGACCCTTTCAAATAGACAGGGGTGTAAAGCCCTAGAGGTATAGTATCTTCTCTTTCTACCTCAGGACACCTTCCAACTGACAGGGCAGAGACATCCCATGATTTGCCTGGTGGGGACAGTCACAAATTCTGGGAGTGGTGTAAATCCAAAGACGGTTACGATATCCCAACTGTGCAAGGCTCTTCTGACAGGATCACCTTCATGCATGACTGGTTCTGACCCAAAGCCGATGGAACCGGAACTAGCACTGCAAGTTGTATTTGTGAAGGATTCTGAAGCACCCAGGTTTAAGAAAATTGACATCAAGCAGGTGAACCGAGTTTGACCTGAGGCTTACTCAGGAATCAGTAAGGAAACAGGTGCATGCTTTAATATGCTTGAAAAACACATGTCCTGAAGGAGTTGTAGACCCTCCCGGAGAATGTTGCTGCAGAATAAGCTGGGAATCATTTTCTGTTTGCACTCAAGAAGAGACTTCCTTCTATTAGTCTAAGGAGAGCCCGACTGATTATTCAGGTAAGCAACAGTGATGCAGAATCCTAAAGCATGGGGTTTAATTGTAATACAGATGACGTGCAGGATCAGTTTTTCCAAGTCATCCTGTAGTTAAGGGGCTCCAGCCAGAGAGATGAGCTGAACTCCTAGGGAAGTGAGTAGCCCAGGGCTTGGTAAAAGACATGTATGTTCAGCCCTGGGCCTGTGATCATGTCAGAACTCAGAACCTGCTTCCATTTTCTGGTCAAGCGACCAAGGCTGATAAGAAGGTGGGCACAGCCATCCAGACCAACTCACAGTGGTCCTCCTTGGCACATTAAAACCGTTGTACTTTTGAGCAGAACCTAGGATTATTGGGGTTTGAGTACAACAGAGGATGTGAATGGAACCAGTACCAGCCAACATCTATTGAGTACTTGCTCTATATTGGTCACTTGTTCTTGCTCTCCATGGAATATTCCATTTTACAGATGATAAAAATGTCATACAGGGAATTCCCTGGCGGTTCAGTGGTTGGGACTCCATGCTTCCACTGCAGGGGGCCTGGGTTCAATCCCTGGTTGGGGAACTAAGATCCCACACTCCGCACAGTGCGGCCAAAAAAAAAAAAGTCATACAAAGAGGCTAAGTGCCTTATTCAGGCCTACACGCAAGTGAAGAAATAGAAGATGCATGGCTCTCCTAAAACTACTGGGTATCCCTTCCCAATCTTGACCTCCTCTTCCAACAGAGATAAATCCTCCATGCTGTTCTTTATAATTTTATCCCTTGTGATTACATATTTAAGCTATAGGAATACAGTTGATATAGTTTTGCCTGCTCTTAACTGTATATATTTTTTTTCACTTAATATTATGTTTTCAGTATTCATCCATTTACTTGTAACTACAGTTGTTCGTTTTCATCTCCAGATAGTATTCTATCATTATCCATCTGTATCTATCACCACTATATCTATATCTCATACCACTATATATATATAGATGTGTATATATACATATATACTTATGAATATTTGTGTGTACATAGTAATGTTAAATATATGTATATATGTATGAATGATACCATTATATCTATATCCCAGAGTAGATGTGCCCCTTCTATACCTGACTATTGTTTAGGTCACATGAAGTCTGCAGTTTTCACCAACACTGCTGCCATGAATATCTAAGTATGTGTATCCTTAGACCCTAGCACTTAAATGTAAGAGTAGACCAGACACGTTCACTTAGCAATGTGAAAACTGACAAATGATGATTGTTAATAGATACCTATATGTCCAGCAGGAGGTTTTGGTGAGAATTGAGGCCTCTGGTTTAGTTATGGTGATTTTCTGGCTACTTAAATACAAATTCCATTAGTTCCATCTATCTCTTTATTAGACTGTGAAAACAATAATGGCAAAATCCATATGATTATTTTCTTTGTTGACTTAAACAGGATTGTGTGTGTGAAATACTGAAGTTATTCAGGATTGAGGCAGGAAAAGCTAAAATTTCGACCTCTTTTTTCTTTTCATCTATGCCTCCAAGCATATGGTACACATGTTAGTTATTTGTCTATAAAGGGCTCTTGGGGGAAAGACAGTTTCCAGTGTTTTATGTAAATCACAGAAGAAGTATCTGTATGCCTATAGATTTTGTAATTCTTCGATTCTCAAAATTAGCATTGCTAGCTCCCCTTGTGTACCTTCCACACTCTACTGGCTGCACACCCCCTTTCCTCTGCTACCATTTCTGCAAATGTACTCTATGAAGCTTTCAATATTGTACTCTTGGAGTCTTCCTTTCTGTATTAATTTTTCCAAATCATTTAGAAGGACGTTTGAGAGAGGAGTGGGGCTAGAAACTGTAATCCATGTGAAAGTAATGGTGCCTCAGCATGATAAACCAAATGTGGCAAAATATTTAAAATTAGTGAATCTGGGTAAAGAGTAAATGAGAATTCTTTTTAATATTCTTGCAATTTCCATGTATTTAAGATTGTTTCAAAATGAAAGTTAAATAATAGCATGGGTATACCCATTTGTTTAAATTTAAAACGATAAAATTTATGTAAACTTATATATTAGTAGAATTCCTCCAGGAGTATACACAGACACTGTTAACACAGGTGTTGATGTAAGTCTTGGTGTGGCAGTCTGGTAAAGGAACAGGGATCTAAGTATCATTCAAACTAACATAATTCTGAAAGAAGGGGCTATTCATAATCATTCCAGGATAACGGTTGTAAACTGAGCCTTTACGAGGCAGATAGAGATATATGGTCAACAGAGGTTAAAAGCAGACTTATCACTGTATGTCGTTTTGTGCATTTGATTTTTTAAAAATATATTTATTTATTTACTTTGGCTGCAATGGGTCTTGTTGCGGCATGCGGACTTCTTAGTTGCTCATACATGAGGGATCTAGTTCCCCAACCAGGGATTGAACCTGGGCCCCCTGCATTGGGAGCATGGAGTCTTACCCACTGGACCACCAGGGAAGTCTCACATTTGATCTTTTTAAACTATGTGAACATATTAGCTATTCAAATACATAAAAATAACATAATTAGATAAGGAACCACTTAAATATTCATAAAAATAATAAGCATCAGGAACTGGCAGAATTATTGGAATATCCTTAGAGTTAAGAGAATTAGGTAGATCTGTTCTATGAGTACTCAAAAAGTGTAAATCTAAATATCTATACTTGTTTCAGAACCTAACATTTTCTCACAATAGAAAAACTTTTTATACAAATACTTTTATACTTACATAACTAATACATACATATTCTATGTATTTAAAATTTTTTAAACAAATGGGTGTAAGTGCTCACTTGGGCAACACATGTATTAAATACATGGGTATACTCTAACCGTACTATTTTTATTTTACTTTTATTTGGAAACAACCTTAAAATTATAGAAATTACAAGAATATTATTAAGAACTCTAACTTACCCTTTACCCAGATTCACTAATTTTAAATATTTTGCCACATTTTGTTTGTCATGTCCCTGTTTCCCACTATGTGTAAACTTTTTTATTTGTTCTGGCCAATTTGAGAGACTGTTGCAGACATCATGCCACGTATGCATATATACTTCCTAAGAACAGGGATGTACATTTAGATACCCACAGTACAGTTATTAATTCAGGAACTTTAACATTTATGCAATTCTTTTATCTAATCTACAGTCTATATTCCAGTTCCTTCAGCTATCCCAATAATTTTCTTTATAGCATTTTTTTTTCTGTTACAAATCTAGTTCAGGACTATAGATCCAATCAAGCTGCCATGGCTTTTTTTTTTTTTTTTTTAACATCTTTATTGGGGTATAATTGCTTTACAATGGTGTGTTAGTTTCTGCTTTATAACAAAGTGAATCAGTTATACATATACATATGTTCCCATATCTCTTCCCTCTTGCGTCTCCCTCCCTCCCACCCTCCCTATCCCACCCCTCCAGGCTGTCACAAAGCACCAAGCCAATATCCCTGTGCCATGCGGCTGCTTCCAACTAGCTATCTACCTTACTACGTTTGTTAGTGTGTATATGTCCATGACTCTCTCTCGCCCTGTCACAGCTTGCCATGGCTTTTTAAGATTATCTTTAATCTGGAATGGTTCCTTAGCCTTCTTTGATTTTCATGTGGTTATTATTTTTGAAGCATACAAGCCAGGTATTTTATAGAATGCCCTCTGTGTAGGTCTGTCTGAAATGTCTTCAAGACTGTGTCATCTTAGCAAAGAAATACGCCAGGGAATCTTTGAAGGAAGAAATGAATCAGATGATGATAACATGTAACAGTTACTTCATTTACTTCTATTTTAAATTTCTAATACAGTTCCATGTAACTGTTTAGCCCTTTGGATTATTACATACCCACTGACTAATTTTCATTAAATTTTTGCCTTGTAATGATTAAAAAAAAAAAGTTGCCAAGCTTTATTTAGGTTGCAATCATGATGCCTTTTTGGTTTGGAAGAAACAATTTTTTACTATCATAGTCCAAAATGATGTTTTATAACTACATCATTCCTTCAGTATTTTGTAGTTGACATTCTATAAGAAAGG
Source organism: Aethalodelphis obliquidens (assembly GCF_003676395.1). NCBI lineage: Eukaryota > Metazoa > Chordata > Mammalia > Artiodactyla > Delphinidae > Aethalodelphis > Aethalodelphis obliquidens. The sequence goes on along the minus strand of NW_020838078.1, from coordinate 139,193 downwards.
ACTTTTCTCCCCCATCCTCCCATCTTGCCCCCCACTCATTTCTTACAATGTGGAAAGGTATTTAGAAGCTAAAGTCTCAGTGCTACTAATAGATTATTGCTTTTAGGTCCTTTCAGATATATAGACATAGCTATGTATATAACTATAACTATATATAGTATATATAACTATATGTAGTTGTATATAAGTATATATAGACATATAAAATCTGTATGGGCTTGTGTATTTTTTTCAAGTATTTATAATGTGTTCAATCCCAATTCAGTCACACAGGATTTTTCCTTGCCTTCTTCCATTCCCTATTTGTATCACTTCCTTCCACATTGACAACCCTCTCTCCCAAAGTTGTCTTCTCTCCTCTTTCTCCCCTTCCTTTCCTCTTCTCCATTCCCCTTCCCTCCCATTGGTTGTCAGGCTGGAGGAGCACAATGCAGGCATCAAAGATTTAATATCAAACTTTAGAAAATGTCACAGAAAATGAAAACAGGCTTCTGGAAAGTGAGAAGGGCTTGATCCAAGAGGAAGAGGAATAATTGTAGGCACTCAGAGCCTCGAGTGACCTTGGCTCAGGGGCAGCTGCAGGGACCCTGTACCACCCTCGTATTTGTCTGAGCCTTGCGTGGCAGAAGAAGCCTCAGACCCTGGGCTGAGTCCCAGCCAACCTTCCTTGATGCTGCCACACAGTTTCCTATGAAAGTCATATTGACATTTTCTTCCAAGCTATGTCCAACATTTCTTTTTCTGTTGGATAGTGAACACGAGGTCTGGGTTCAAGCAGTGATTCTTCTGTCAGTATCAGACTCTGCAACAGGAGAAAAATCATATTTTTCAAGTAAAGTTAAGTAACCAAATTTCAAGTTTGCCTAAAGAAGAAAATGAAAAACCTACTTCTTTAAGATTGAACTTTGGGGTTCTGCATAAGGAGGTCTCTGAGTAAATGTTGAATAGGTGATTTATTGGTTTTTAAAGTTTCCTTGGTGGAATGGACAATTATATTGCTTTATGAAAGAGAGGGAAGGATATTTTATGCATAAATATTTTTCTTTTATTGTGCCCATGTCCTTAGTTTAAATTCTTAGAAGATAGATTACTATCTTCATAAATCTATGAATCTATGTCCTGTTATAGCTATACATTATTGGAACTGAGTTTTAACAATTTTAAAAGCTGTTTTGTAATTGAAAGTACATTGCTACAAGCTAATTTTTTAAAATTTATTTTTAGTTATTTTAATTACAATTGCATAGTCTTTGATTACCAGGAACTTCACAATTAGTTTTGCTTCCACTTTTTTGCTTAGTTTTTAAATTAATTAATTAATTTATCTGTCTGTCTATCTATTGGCTGTGCCACGTGGCTTGTAGGATCTTAGTTCCTCGACTGGGGATTGAACCCAGGCCCCTGTGGTGAAAGCACTGAGTCCTAACCACTGGACTGCCAGGGAATTCCCTGTTTTTGTTTTTAAATTAAAGTGTTTTATTTACAGAAAAGTCACAGGAAAGGATTACAGAAAAGTCCAGAAAAGGATTAATACAATTTTATGAACACAATTTTGTTGGTAATAATTAACAGAATCAAGAGTAGTTTAATATATAATATCATTTGGTATATAATACACATTAAAATAGTTTTCGTTTTATGAAAGTTTATAAATTTATCCATTAGTTTTCATGCTAACTCTATCCATTAGTATTTTATATTCCTTTTTTTAAACAAATCTAAAACTAAGGCAGTATACATGAAACAGATTTGATAAATATTTTAAAATCTTGCTATCTTCTGTATCAGATACTACTTTAATTTTAGAACCATCTTCAAATAAAATAGTCTGTCCATTATAATTCCTAAATGAATGAGTTAAGCATCAAATGGACATCAAAATACGTAAAAGAAACTCATAAAATTTTAATGGAAAATATTGCATTAGCAATATCATAAATTAACAAAGAATTTTTAAAGAGTATTGCATGAAGTAAGGTACATTAAATGTTTTGTAATGATTAGGTCTAGAATATTTTTTACTTGCATTCTTTTTTTTTTTTTTTTTACTTGCATTCTTGTTCACATAGTTTAAAACACTAAAGCACTGACTTGAATGAAAGAGGACTGTATTAAAATGAATAAGATTGCAGCATATGCCATTTTAAGAATAAAAGAAAGATGGACTAAGTGCTTTGATTTTATGTTCTCCATTCAAGTAGTCTTCAGTGTTTCTGTTATCTTTGAATAACAAAAAGGATTCTTTAAGTACTGTGTGGGAAAAAAAGACCACCTTTTTACTCATAGAAGAATTCTAATCTTATTTGGATTGAATCGTCTAGATGTCTCAAGGCAATTCCTTTAAGTAATAGCAGTTCATTATAAGGTGGCCAAAAGTAATCACTAATTTTGACATATGGATCATGTGGGACATCAAAAAATCTATTTATATGAATCTCTAACATTTCATGTAATGCTATCAGTTATGCAGTTGATTTTTTAATGTTTTTCTTTTTTCCTCTATATTTTTGTTATCATTTAAAAATTTCTTTTTAATTAATTTATTTTCAAAAAAATTTTTGAAGTTTATTTGCTGTATAAAGCTGTATGTTACAGGTGTACAATATAGTGATTCACAGTTTTTAAATGTTATGCCTTATTTATGGTTATAAAATATTGGCTATATTCCCTGTGTTGTGCAATATATCCTTGTAGCTTATTTTATCAATAATAGTTTGTGCCTCTTAATCTGATACCCCTATATTGCCCCTCTGCCCTTCATTCTCCCCACTGGTAATCACTAGTTTGTTCTCTATAGCTGTGAGTCTGCTGCTTTTTTTGTTGTTGTTATATTCAATAACTTATTGTATTTTTAGGTTCCACATATAAGTGATATCATACAGTATTTGTCTTTCTCTGACTAATTTCACTTACCATAATACCTTCCAAGTCTATCCATGTTGCTGCAAATGGCAAATTTTTGTTCTTGTCCATGTATATATGGAGCAAAATATATGTTCCATATATACATAAAATGGAATGTTACTCAACCTCTTTATCCATTCATTTGTTGATGGACACTTAGGTTGCTTCTATATCTTGACTGTTTTAAGTAATGCTGCTATGAACATTGCGGTGCATGTATCTTTTTTAATTAGTGTTTTTGTTTTTTATGGATATATACCCTGGAGTGGAATTGCTGGGTTATATGTTAGCACTATTTTTAGTTTTTTTTGAGACACCTCCAAACTGTTTTTCACAGTGGCTGTACCAATTTACATTCATACTGGCATCGTATGAGGGTTCTCTTTTTCAAGTCCTGGCTAACATTTGTTATTTGTGGGTTTTTGTTTTTTTTTTTTTTTGTATTTTGGCTGCACCACACGGCATGCAGGATGGTTCCCCAACAAGGGATTGAACCCAGACCTCTGCAGTGAAAGTGCCAAATCCTAACCACTAGGCCACCAGGGAACTCCCTTATTTGTGCTATTTTTGATGATAGCCATTCTGACAGATATGAGGTGATACCTCATTGTGCTTTTGACTTGCATTTCCCTAATGATTAGCCATGTTGAGTATCTTTTCACGTGCCTGTTGGCCATCTGTATGTCCTCTTTGGAAAAATGTCTATTCAGGTCTTCTGCCCATTTTTTAATCAGAAGGAGAAATTAAGAAAGCAATCCCATTTACCATCACATCAAAAAGAATAAAATACCTAAAAATAAGCCTACCTAAGGGATCAAAATACCTGTACTTGGAAAACTATAAGACACTGATGAAAGAAATTGAAGACAACACAAACAGATGGAAAGATATACTGTGTGATTGGAGTGGAAGAATCAATATTGTTAAAATGACCATATTACCCAAGGAAATCTACAGATTCAATGAAATCTCTATCAAAATACCATGGGTGGGACTTCCCTGGTGGTCCAGCAGTTAAGACTCCATGCTTTCAATGCAGGGTGCCCAGGTTCGATCCCTGGTCAGGGAACTAGATCCCACATGCCACAATTAAGGGCCTGCATGCTGCAACTAAAATGATCCTGCATGCCACAACTAAGAATCCAGCACGCCACAGTGAAGATTCTTCCTGCTGCAACTAAGGCCTGGCATAGCCAAATAAATAAATTAATAACTATTTTTTTTAAAATGCCATGGGGGCTTCCCTGGTGGCGCAGTGGTTGAGAGTCCGCCTGCTGATGCAGGGGACACGGGTTTGTGTCCCTGTCCAGGAAGATCCCACATGCCGCGGAGCAGCTGGGCCTGTGAGCCATGGCCGCTGAGCCTGAGCATCCAGAGCCTATGCTCCGCAACGGGAGAGGCCACAGCGGTGAGAGGCCCATGTACCGCAAAAAAAAAAATGCCATGGATATTTTTCACAGAACTAGAACAAATAATTTTAAAATTTATATGGAAATGCAAAAGGCCCCAAATAGCCAAAACAATCTTGAGAAAGGACACTTTTGGAAGAATCAGGCTCCCTGACTTCAGGCTATGCACAAAGCTACGGTAATCAAAACGGTATGGTACTGGCATAAAAACAGACACACAGGTCAATGGAACAGAATAGAAAGCCCAGAACTAAACCCAGGTGCTTATGCTCAATTAATCTACAACAAAGGAGGCAAGAATAGACAATGTTTTTCTTTTTCAATTTTCTATCAGTTACAGGAAAATGGTCTTCTCAAAACTCACCCAAGGTAATCAAGAGTTTCTCCTTAAATTCTTTTTTTAAACATCTTTATTGAAGTATAATTGCTTTACAATGTTGTGTTAGTTTCAGCTGTATAATAAAGTGAATCAGCTATATATATACATATATGCCCATATCCCCTCCCTCTTGTGTCTCCCTCCCACCCTTCCTATCCCATCCCTCTAAGTGGTCACAAAGCACTGAGCTGATCTCCCTGTGCTATGTGGCTGCTTCCCACTAGCTATCTGTTTTACATTTGGTAGTGTATATATGTCAGTGCTACTCTCTCACTTCATCCCAGCTTACCGTTCCCCCTCCCCGTGTCCTCAAGTCCATTCTCTACGTCTGCATCTTTATTCCTGTCCTGCCCCTAGGTTCATCAGAACCTTTTTTTTTTTTTAAAGATTCTATATGTATGTGTTAGCATACGGTATCTTTTTTCTCTTTCTGACTTACTTCACTCTGTATGACAGACTCTAGGTCCATCCTCCTCACTACAAATATCTCAATTTCGTTTCTTTTTATGGCTGAGTAATATTCCATTGTATATATGTACCACATCTTCTTTACCCATTCATCTGTCAATGGACACTTAGGTTGCTTCCATGTCCTGGCTACTGTAAATAGTGCTGCAGTGAAAATTGTGATACATGACTCATTTTGAATTATGGTTTTCTTAGGGTATATGCCCAGTAGTGGGATTGCTGGGTTATATGATAGTTCTATTTTTAGTTTTTTAAGGAACCTCCATACTGTTCTCCGTAGTGGCTCTATCAATTTACATTCCAACCAACAGTGCGAGAGGGTTCCTTTTTCTCCACACCCTTAATTCTTTTATATTAAGCATTTTTGTTTTCAGCTTATTAAAGGTTCTCAATTCAGAAAAAAATGTCACTATGTGATGTTTCATTGTTTACTATATTAAGAGATTCCAGTATCTGTTGTTGTTCATCCAGCCACTATTTTTTCTTTATCTTTTCATTCTTTGACATTACCATTCTAGACAGTACCATTTGTAGGTCTTAATTTTTGGAACTCTTCTTTTCCTAATGTTACCAGAACATCTTCATTCAGTGGGATTAATTTAGGAGTTTCTTTCTGCCATTGACTAATTCCAGTGGTGGTTAAACATTTCACTGACATAATTAATGATAACTGAGCATTTGAATCAGTGAATGTCTCAGTTCCAGCAAGCAATGTTTTATTCTGACATTCTTCCACATCATTTCATATTTCTTCACCTTCTTTGGTAAGTTCTTCTTCAGCATCTCTAGTGTCTTCCACATCTGTAGTACACTGTATCTTGCTGATTCAGTGACTCGCGCTTATAATTTTCTTAGCCTTATGATAATTTAAAAAGTTTTAGGACCTTGGGCAATCCCTTAAACCAGTGGTCCCCAACATTTTGGCACCAGGGACTGGTTTCATGGAAGAAAGTTTTTCCACAGACCAGGGTGGTGGGGAGGATGGTTCAGGCGGTAATGTGAGAGATGGGGAGCAGCAGATGAAGCTTCGCTGGCTCACCCGCCACTCTTGTCCTGCTGTGTGGCCCAGTTCCTAACACGCCGTGGACCGGTACCAGTCCACAGCCCAGGGATTGGGGACCCCTGCCTTATACTATCTGTGCATGAGTTTCCTTATCACTCTATTCAGAGAATGTGCTAGAGAATAAAGGAGTACTTGAAGGGAAGCCCTCAAGTTAATCAGTTTCCTCAGTTCCCTACCACTTTGTCTTTCCCTCCTAACAGGTGGGTTTTTGGAGCTGTCATTGGTGCAGGAGCTAGATAAGAGTGGCACTTGAGGCCTGGCTGGACTTTGGGCAATTCCCAATTCCAGCACGTGGGAAGTTTTCCCCCACACCACCAAGCAATTCTCTAGGTGTCCTGCAATTCAACTCAATTCTGACATTATCTATCCAGTGATAGCATCAGATTCCACAGGTTAAGGACTCAGTCCCACAAAACTGCCCCCTTCTGCTTCAGATATCAATCACAAGTTTAGGTTGTCACCTGTGTCTCTGATCAACTGGCTAAAAATCAGAGGTTCCTACGATCCCCTCCTTGGGTTCAATTAATTTGCTAGAATGGCTCACAAGACTTAGAAAACCAATTTACTCACTAGATTATCAGTTTATTACAAAGGATATTAAAAGTTAGGAATCAGCAGCAATAGGAACAGATACCTAGAGTAAGGTCCTGAACAAAGGAACTTCTGTCCCCATGGAGTTTGGGTCCAGCACTGTGGCGAATGGAAGTGTTCTAGTTCACAAACCTGGAAGTTTTAGAAACCCCATCCTTTTGTTTTTTTATGGAGTCTTCATTATATAGGCATGGTTGATTAAATCATTGGCCACTGGAGATTGATTTTAATTTCAGCCCCTCTCCCCTCCTCAGAGGTCTGGGGATGGGACTGAAAGTTCCAGCTCTCTTATCAATTGGTTATCTTGGCAACCAAGCCAGCCCTCACCCTTCCCGACCTTCCAAAGCCACCGTATTAACATAACAAAAGATACCTTTTTCAATCTCAGCACCAGAAATTCCAAGGGTTTTAGGAGCTCTGTGCCAGAAAGGGGGACCAAATATATATTTCTTATTCTAAGTTGCAGTATCACAGGTATCCAGCTCCCAAGTGTTGCAGGAAAGAAAGTGGGGCCAGAGAGAATGGTAACATCCCAGGTCACATCCAAGTCCCTGGGATAGCTACCGAGTGTGGGTTCTTGGCTTCACACAGGAAAGAATTCAAGAGCGAGCCATAGTAAGTTGAAAGAAGGTTTATTTAGGGAGATACATACTCCATAGAGTGTGGGCCATCTCAGAAGGGGAGAGGCACTAGGATACAGGGTTGTCAGTTTTTACAGGGGTGGGTAATTTCATAGGCTAATGAATGGGAGGATTATTCCAACTATTTTGGGGAAGGGGGCGGGGATTTCTAGGAATTGGGCTACCACCTGCATTTTGGCCTTTTATAGTCATTGGCCTCAGAACTGTCTTGGTGCCTGTGGGTGTGTCCTTTAGCTGATATATTACAATGAGCATATACTGAGACTCAAGGTCTAGTGGAAGTCAATCATCCACCATCTTTGACCTAGTTGGTTCTAACTAGTTTATGTCATGTCCTCAATGGCTATCATTCTTTTAAAGGTTGTGCCTTGCCCCCTTCCTATCTTACCAGCAGTAAGGGGTCTCTCCTTCAGGGCTGGGGCTCCATATCCTGTGAAATGCCAGGCAGCCCCAGTGGCAAGTTGCAACCGTTATGGCACTCTCCTCAGCCCATCACTTACCACCACAGAGCCACTGCTTCTGTTTTTTAGTTTTGCCTGTTGGCGCTCCTCTACTAAGCCCCTGTTTATACTAGCAATGATGCCAGATATACTAAGTGGTTTCTAGCTTATTTCAGTCTTCTTTGTTAATTATACTGTGCCTCCCAGCGGTGAGAGTCATTGATTCCGTAATGTTGATTGAATGTTTACTCTTTGTCAGCCCATTTGTGGAATTGTTGACAAATCAGCTATGACTCTTGTGGGGAGCTAGTTTGGAAAAGAGACAGGGCAAACAATCAGACAACTTGCTGTCTACAAGAGGACAATGAGCTAAGTGCCTGGTGTTTAGGAGCCTAGTGGAGGGTGATCAGGAAGAGATTCTTAGGAAAGTCATTAATTGGGTTGGGCTCAGGGGTGAGCCCTTGGTTTGGAAATAGAGGGATTTGATGGAAGTTCACAGACAAGGAAACTGAACACATCAGAGGCACTGCCAAAAAGCAAAAGACCTGCCTCACAAACATATGGAGAGAGAAGGGAGAGCAAAAGTTTGGGATTTAACATGTATATGGGCCCCATAGAGTAGAGGGAACATGGCATTCATTGAAGGATTTTTATCAGTGTTGTTCTCTGGTGAGATAGGGATAAGTCTACAAGATAATTGGAGAAACAGAAAGAATGGGATCATAGAGATACATTTGGGAATGATTCAAACTGTATTCATTTATACTGAGGGTCAGCAAAGTACAACCTGTAGTCAAATCCAGACCTCTGCCTTGTATGTATAAGGCTTGTGAAATAAAATTGGTTTTTATATTTTTAAGTAGTTGAGAAAAATCAGAGTACTATTTCTTCAAATTTCAGTGTCCATAGTAAAGTTTTATTGGAATACAGTCGTGCAAATTTGTTTACAGATTGTCTATGGCTGTTTTCACACTACAATAGCAAAGTTGAGTAGTTGCTACAGAGACCTATATCTCTTAAGGCTTAAAATATTTACAGCTCTTTACAGAAAAGGATTACTAACCTGTAGTTTACAGAATTAAACTAATTTTGTTGAATGCCCATGTCAAGGCAGGCTATCAGTTATTCATGTATATGTTGTAGGGGATCACAAGTTAAGAATACAAGACCCCTTTCATTTTAGAGCTTCCATTTTGGTGGAAGTTAAATTTTACTTAATAGGTGGGTTTATTTGAAATCTAGATAGAAATACTGGCATATGGAATGTGAATTATGTTATGGCATCTCTGCCTCTGAAAACCTCCTGAGAGACTTCCTGAAGGTAATGCTGTCCAAACTGAGACAAGGATGGAGAGAGGTTAGAGGCCAGAGGCAAGAGTCTGAAATTCGGATGTGAAAGGACCATGGAGGAATGGGGAGTGTTTCTGTTACCAGGTTCATCGACAGAACCCATGCTGGGGTCCTAGCCTGGCTGAGACCCCTTGTTTCAGCCAGGGAGGTTCTTTTTCTGATCGGATCCATGCAGTCAATAATGAAACTGATGCTGAGACTGGAACAGCAGTGGCCAAAGAATGGAGAAGCAGGAACCTAGTTCACAACTCAACTTCTCAACCCAATTCAGGCAGAGACACCAAATATATAGGAGAGTCGAAATAAAAGGGAGGGTTTTGGAAAGAGTGGGAGGGATATTCATGAGTTATCTGAGACAGATGAGTGGTTTGGATCCAAAACTGATGCAACTCTCCTTTTTAGTCCTTGTGTGGAATTTTCTGGTTGTTGTGGCAATCATCAGCTGTTCTGGCGCTGGTGGGTGTGTCATTTAGCTAATGTGTTACTGTGAGTGTATAATGAGGCTCAAGGTCTACTGGAGGTTGAATCTTCTGCCATCTTGGGCCTAGTTGGTTCCAACCAGTTCTTGTCTTTTTTTGTCTATGCAGCTTCCTCCTGAAACTTAGATTAAGTGTAATTGGTTTCCATTTGAGAGAGTGGCAGGGGTATGATTCTTGGGCAACAGCCTTGGTAACATTTCTTGTCTTGTTTGTGAAGTGGAAAGCATTTTTGGAACAGGGTAGGGAAGGGAGAGGAGACATTGAAGGATCCCAAGGAGAATGATCCATGCCAAGTCCTCTAGATTGGAGATCGCTTTGCTCTAAACATGTCATTTCTAGCATGCGTGGCCTATTTGGAGTAAACACAATTAAGGGAGGTTCTAAACAGGAGAGCTTTCAGTGCAACGGTATCTGAAAAGTTGCCCTCAAATAAGGTTAGGTATTAGAAAGCTCTTCCTGCTTTTGAGAAAAGTGAACTCTGGGTGTTCACTCTTTGGGACTATGGCAGAGAAGTATTATAAATTGTGTGGCTTATATTCTTTCTCCTTTTTGCACTCTTCCTGCTCCTTCCCACTGAAGATTCCCATGAGTGGCCTCTGAATTGTGTAATTAATGAACCTCTTGCTGAAATATACACTTACTTATATTCCATGATTTTGTGTAAAACTTGTCTTTAAGAATCAGGGACAGCTTAACATGCCCTTTGGCATCAAGATCTGGGAGGCCAAGTTTGGTGTCTTATAAACTTTCAGGGAACCCAGATTCCTGATATCTGGTAAGAAGGGTGGTGCTGAAATGTGAAGGTGTTGGGAATCAGAGTCTCAGTGGAGGGGAGACGGATTTTGATCATAGTGCACCTTTGGACCAACGGACTAATGATGGTTGGGGCCAGGGTAGTGGGGACCAAAGAAATATTTTACTTATTTTAAATTATCAACAGAATTTATTGTTGATACAAATGTTAATTAAATATATTTTACCAATAACTTATAAAGCAATTGATAGAACCAAAACAATTTCCCTCTAAAGGTATAATACTGACTTTTTTTGTTTTTAAAAAATTTGCATCTGGTCTTGCTTTTCATGAATCTAATAATTTGCTTACTCATCATAATGCTAGGCACTATTATTTTCTATTGTGGTAAAATTCATGTTAAATAAAATTTACCATTTAAATGTACAGCTCAGTGGCATTGTGTGTCACCTTGTTCTGCAGTCATCAACCATACATCTCCAGAACTCTTGCAAAACTGAAATGGTACCCACTAAACACAATTCCCCATTACTCCCTATTCCCAGCCCCTAGCAATGACCATTCTGCTTTCTGTCTCTATGAATCTGACTACTCTAGGTATCTCATATAAGTAGAATCATACAATATTTGTTCTTTGCTGTCTGGCATATTTCACTCACATAATGGCCTGACATTTCATCCATGTTGTAGCTATGTGTCAGAATTTTCTTCCTTTCCAAGGTTGAATAATATTCCCTGGTATGTACATACCACATGTACATACCACATATGGTATTTCTGTTTTCTTTTGTTTTTTTCCCCCAGAAATAACATAGAGATGAATCCATAACAGATGCACCATTTTACCTTCCCAAGGGCAAGGCACAAGAGTTCCAGTTTCTCTACATCCTTGCCAACACTTTTTTTTTTTTTTTTTTTTTTTTTTGCTGTGCGCGGGCCTCTCACTGCTGCGGGCTCTCCCGTTGCGGAGCACAGGCTCCGGACGCGCAGGCTCAGCGGCCATGGCTCACGGGCCCAGCCACTCTGTGGCATGTGGGATCTTCCCGGACCAGGGCACAAACCCGCGTCCCCTGCATCGGCAGGCTGACTCCCAACCACTGTGTCACCAGGGAAGCCCATTTTTATTATTATTATTTTTAATACAATAGTTATACTAATGGGTGTAAAGTGGTATCTTGTTGTATACTGATTTTTACTGATTGGTATATCTTCTTTGGAGAAATGTCTGTTCAAGTTATTTCCCCATTTCTTAATCAGATTGCTTTGTTGAGTTGTAGGAGCTCTTTATATATTTTGGATATCAGTTTATAAGATTGCAAATATTTTCTTCTGTGGGTTGCTTTTTTCACTCTGTTGATTTGGTACACAGAAGTTTTTAATTTTGATATACTCAAGTTAATCTATTTTTCTTTTGTTTCCTGTGCTTTTGGTGTCATATTCACGAAATTGTTGTCAAATCTAATATTACAAAGCATTTCTCAATGCTTTCTAAGAGATTTATAGTTTTAGCTTCTAAGTTTAGGTCTTTGATCCATTATGAGTTAATTTTTGTGTATGATGTAAGGTAAGGGCCCAACTTCATTTTTTTTTTGTTTTTGCATGTGGATTTCCAATTTTCCCTGCACCATATGTTGAAAAGACTGTCCTTTTCCTATTGAATGGACTTTACACCCTTGTTGAAATAATTTGACCTATATGCAAAGGTTTATTTCTTGGCTCTCTATTCCATTGGTCTATATGGTTTGCATTCTTCTTTAAAAATATTTTTTAGGCTTTACATTTCAAAATCAGCATTCCTAGTACAGCATATAGGAATAAATACAGCGGGAAAGATTTTTTCAAGTTGTATTCAGAAATAATTGCCAGACATCTCTTTATAAGTTTAAGATGTTATAGCATGATGGTTTCATTTACATATATTGTGAAACGAAGATTTAAAAAAATATTTATTTATTTATTTGGCTGCTCTGGGTCTTAGTTGCAGCATGCGGGATATTTGTTGCGGCATGCGGGATCTAGCTCCCTGATCAGGGATGAACCTAGACCCTCTGCATTGGGAGCATGGAGTGTTAACCACTGGACCACCAGAGAAGTCCCTGAAAGGAAGATTGTTAATTACACTATTCTGACTAGGAATCCCTGACAACTTTTGTGATGTAAGTCAGGTGACTAACATAGAGATCAGCAAACTTTTTCTCTAAAGGGCCAATTTATTGGAGAGACAGAGATTTATTTTAAGAAATTGACTCATGTGATTGTGGAGGCTGGCAAATCCAAAATCTGCAGGGTAAACTAGCAGGTTGGAGACCCAGGGAAGGGTTGATGTTACAGCTTGAGTCCAAAGGCCATCTGCTGGCAGAATTCTGTCTTTCTTAGGGTACCTCAGTCTGCTTTTGCTTAAGACCTTCAGCTGATTTAATGAGACTTATCTACATTATGGAGGATAATCAGCTTTACTCTAAGTCTACTGATTTAAATGTTAATCCCATCTGAAGAATATTTTCACAGCAACATACAGGTAGTGTATGTATACAGGTAGTGTTTGACCAAATATCTGGGTACTGTGTCCTAGTCAATTTGACACATAAAATTACCCACACAGTCAGATAGTAAATATTTTTGGCTTTGTGGACCAAATAGTTTCTGCTGTGTAGGGGAGGAAAAAGCTTTCCTCAGTCTTCCCCCTGGCTAGGTCTGAAAATTAAACTGAAAAAGGCGTGCAAATTTATTTATGACTTAAAAAATTTTTTTGGCAGCACCGCGGGGCTTGCAGGATCCTAGTGCCCTGACCCGGGATGGAACCCCGGATCCTCGGCGGTGAAAGCATGGAGTCCTAACTACTGGACTGCCAGGGAATTCCCCATGCAAATTTATTTAATGTGAGTTTTGTGTGACACGGGAGCCTTCATTTCTAAGGAAATTAATACCTGTAGAAACAGACCTTGAGTATTTTTATGCTAGGTTTGATGAGGAATAGGCAGTTGTATAGAAATATGATAAGTCAGAGAGGATGAGGTTAGTGTAGAAAACTGGGGAAAATTTATTAAAACCTGTTTGTTCTGATTCTTCTTGGCATCCTTTTGTCTTTGGAAATAAGGATGATCCTTCCCCCAGGGTATAGGGAGGGCACATCTCACATGAGGCTTTTATGACTTGTTTCAGAGGAAGAGGGTTGGGAGAAGATCAAAGTGACCTTCCTGCTTCTGCCATTTTCTCAAACACCTTGAGCTTAAAATATTCAATATGCCAAGGTGCCGTATGTTGGGGTAGTATGCCCTTAACCCCATCAGTTGTAACTACTCAACTGTGCAGCTGTAGCCATAGCTAATATGTAAACAAATGTACAAAGCTGCTGGGGGATAATAGAAAAAAATATATATCAGTCTCTGCTCCCAGGTCCTGGCATAGAGCTCCTAAAACCTTTTAAATTTCCTAAGTAATAAGAACACTAGGAGCATCTCTTTTTCTAATATTTGGTCTTTGACCTCATCCTTGTCACAGGGCTCCTAAATCTCTTGTAAGTTCCTACATGATAAGAACACTTGGAGCATCTTCTATTCTAATGAGGTGACTCTGGGTGGGCTCCTGGGTGGCTTCTGGTCATCAGAAAGACAAAGCCATGCTTAGAAGCTTGGAATTGTTCAGCCCCACCCTGCACCTCTCCTTAATAATTGACCATGCCTACGTGAGGAAGCTACCATAAAAATCCCCAAAGTACAGTGTTCCAAGAGCTTATAGGTTGGTGAACATATCAATGTACTGGGAGGGTAATGCACCCCAGGTTCATGGGACAAAACCTCCTATGCTTGGGACCCTCCCAGACCTCACCGTAAGTATCTCTTCATCAGACTATTCAGCTGTATCATTTATCATATCCTCTAATAAACCATCAAATGTAAGTAAAATTTTCCCTAAGTTCTGTGAGTTGCTCTAGCAAATTAATTGAACCTGAAGTGGGAGGAGGTTATAGGAACCTCCAATTTGTAGCCAAGCCAGACAGAAGCATCAACTGGAAAAAAAAAAAGCACAACCTAAAAGTTGAGAATTATGTTTTATTCAGCAGATTTTCTGAGGACTTAAGCCCAGAAGACAGCCCCTCAGATAGTTCTGAAGGACTGTTCCCCAGAGGTAAAGGAGGAGCCAGGATATATAGAAATTTTTGCAAAAAACAAACAAACAAAAACTCCCCCAAAACCAGGTAGTGGGAATATTAAAAGATTACTGTTAATTAAAGAAAAACCAGCTATCTCAAGTTAATGAATTTAACACTTTTCTTTGTTTGGGAAGATGCAAGAGTCTGGGCTCATTGAAATCATTCCTTTGATATGCACCTTAACCGTCTAGGGGATGGCATCCTGTTTTTCTCCATCCTGAATCCCCTCAGGGTGCACAGTTGGGGGCGGCTGCTGTGGCTGATGGCTTCATGGTGGCAACATCCTTTGTTTACTAATATGGCAGTCTACATTCTCTGTCCACAGAAGTTATGGGTAACCTAGGGACATGTTTCTTGCATTTGGAATCTGATGTGGGGTGGGAGCAGTCTTGTGGGACTGAACTGTGGGATCTGACCTGTGGGATCACACTATATCGAGGTGGTTAGTGTTAGAATTGAGTTAAATTGTAAGACACCCAGCTGGCGTAATGGATAACTGCTTGTTGTAGAGAAAACCCCACACACATTTGGTGACAAAAGTGTCAGGAGTGAAGTATTGTATGCGAGTCTGGTAATTGTGTAAGGCTAAAGGAGAAACACACAGGAGTTAGGGACCTGGATTTATCCCTACTCAGGGAAAGCCTGGGTTTTTCTTTTTATTTATTTATTTATTTATTTTTGGCTGCATTGGGTCTTTGTTGCTGCGCGCAGGCTTTCTCTAGGTGCGGCGAGCGGGGGCTACTCTTCGTAGCGGTGTGAAGACTTATTGTGGTGGCTTCTCTTGTTGTGGAGCACGGGCTCTAGGCGCGCGGGCTTCAGTAGCTGTGGCACACAGGCTCAGTAGTTGTGGTTCGCGGGTTCTAGAGCGCAGGCTTGGTAGCTGTGGCACAGGGGCTTATTTGCTCCTCGGCATGTGGGATCTTCCTGTACCAGGGCTCGAACCCGTGTCTCCTGCAGTGCCAGGCGATTTTTTTTTTTTTTTTTTTTTTTGCCAGGCGATTCTTAACCACTGTGCCACCAGGGAAGCCCGTGCCTGGGTTTTTCTATTCAGGCATGTTCTGCATGCACTTTATTCCTGGATACTGAAATTTGAACTTCATATAATTTTCATGTGTCACAAAATAGTCTTTCTTTTGATTCCCTCCCAACTGTTTAAAAAATGCATAGGCTGTAGGTGGGATTTGATGTAGTTATCTGACAGTCTAGAGAATTCTTGTCCCAAAGCCTGGAGACACAGTGAGAATGTGTGCAAAATCTGTGGGTGGAAGAGTGTCTTTTTATTGCTTGTGTCCTGTTTGACCATTTTCTAGAGGAGTAGGTACTTTCTTCCTCTGTTCAGCCTCTTCCTGAGTTGGTCCTGGGATTTTCCAAGAAGGCTGCTAATAGGATAATCTTCCTCCTGCAGTTCCCAGGGTCAGGGAGGGATCCTGCACCAAAGATTTCTCTCTCCTATTCAGCTTTCTTGTGAACCAATTGTGCATGTAGTGGAAGACTGCCACCCAGTGCCTTAAGCAAGGAGCCTAAGGGGGCAGTTTTTGGGCTTTTGTGCTGTTTTCTCTTTTCGCCCAGCTCTCTGCTTGGGCTTGAGGTTCATATATGTGGATTTGTCACATCCTTTGTGGAATAAAAATTATAGGGAAGAGAGCCATTACCCCTACGAGACAGTCATTACAGCATACAGTAGTGGTTAAGAGCAGAGGCACAGGAACCAGGGTGCTGGGCTTGACTCTGGGTTCAACCACCTGTGACCTGTGTGACTTTTGAGTGTGGTTCTTCACTGCTCTGGGTCTGTTTCCTAATCTGTAAAAGGGTTGGAGATTGGAGATAACTTATATGGAGATAACTTATTTGGACTAGTGTTAAAGTACTTCATAATGACTGGGCATCCTTGCACTTTTTTTCTTTGAGGTTCTCTTTTCCTTATTGATTTCTATAAGTTCTTAATGTAGTGGGTAGATAATTAATTCATTATCTAAGTATATAGCAAATGAGTTCTCTTGTCTTTTTTTCTTTTAACTTTGTTTATTGTGTCTTTTGCCAGACAAGTTTCCTTGAACAACTTTTTTCTGTACCCTTTACTTTTTATTTCATACAGTTCATAAATTTGAATTACAGGAAAAAATCTTTTAAATTAGAATTACAGAATTTTTCAGTGGGATGTCTCCCTTCTACTCTTGTCTGTGCGCCTTCTTCTCCTTTATAGGCGGCCATGTTAGGATATTTTTGTATATCATTTTCTGATCAGTTTTATTACCTTAATCAACGTTAATTTCAGAGTAGTTTTATATTTACATAATTATTTTGAAGGTAGTACAGAGAGTTCCCCTGTACCTCATACATATATTCCCCTATTATCAATGTCTTTCTTACATTAGTATCGTACATTTGTTACAATAATGAACCAATATTGGTACATTATTATTAACAGAAGTTCATACTTTATTCATGTCCTCAGTTTCTCCATAATGTCCAGGATCTCATTCAGGATAATACATTTAGTACTTCTGTCTCAAGGCTCTTGGTTGTGACAAGACTCAGAAAGTTTCTCAGCCTTTGTTTTTGATGCCCTTGACAGTTATGGGGATTACTAGTCAGGTATTTTGTAGAATGTCCCTCAATTGGGATTAAAAAAAAAAAAGATTTATAATGCACATACCAGAAAACCTACTTTTTAAAAAATGCACAATTCAGTGCTTTTTAATATATTCCCAATGTTTTACAACCATCCCTACTATCTAATTCCAGAACATTTCATCATTCTGTAAAGAAACATTGTAACCATTAGCAGTCAATCTCCATTTGCCCTTCTCGCATTTCCTGACAATCGCTAATCAGCTTTCTGACTCTATGGATTTGCCTATTTTGAACAATTCATTTAATGGGCTCATAAAAAATATGGCCTTTCACTTAGCATATTCAGGGTTCATCCATTTTGTAGCGTGAATCAATACTTCATTCCTTTTAATGGACAAATGCTATTCCATTGTACATTTATGCCATACCACATATTTTGTTTATCCATTCATCAGTTGATAGACATTTCGGTTGTTTCCACTTTTGACTGTTATAGCATGGTTGCTATGAAAATTCATTTACAAGTTTTTGCACAGATGTATGCATTTATTTTGGGTTATATACTTAGGAGTAGAACTGTGGGGGGTCATAGGGTAACTTTATGGTTAAATTTTTAGGTACTCCCAAACTCTTTTCCTGAACTACACTACTTTACATTCCTATGAGCAGTGTTAGAAGGTTCCAATTTCTCCACATCCTCCTTAACATGTGTTATTGTCTTCTTGATTATAGCCCTCCTAGTGAGTGTGAAGTAGTATCTCAAGGAGCTATTCATTTGCATTTCGCTAAAGACTGATGATGCTGAGCATCTTTTCATGTGCTGATTGGCCATTTGTTTGCCAGTTTTGGGTGAATTATCCAATTCAAATCCTTTGCCCATTAAAATTTTGTTTTGTCTTTTTAGTGTTGAATTGTAAGTCTTCTTTTATCAGCTAATATATGATTTGCAAATATTTTACTATTATGCTGGTTGTCTTTTCATTTTCTTAATAGTGATCTTTGAAGCAAAAACTTTAATGTACTTGGGATGAAGTCCAATTTATCTTTTTTTTGTGTGGTTGCTTGTAAATTTGATGTCATATCTAAGAAAGCATTGCTTAAGTCGAGGTCACAAATTTACATTTATGTTTCCTCTAAGAGATTAACATTTTACTCTTACATTTAAGTCTTTGATCCATTTTGAGTTAATTTTTGAATACGGTGTAATGTAGTTCAGATCGGTTTTTGCAGACTTCAGCTTCAGTTGTATACAGAATAGTTTTAGTCCAGATTTTATGTTCTTTAAGCTCATATCTTTGAGTGTTTGAACTGGGATGTCTCGACTTTTTTTTTTTTTTTACAGAAAGGAATGGTTGGGAGACATCAGGTTCTAGCTGCACAGTCCTTATAGCTTGCTGGGAAGTCTCCTTTTCTGTATATTCATTACCAAATTGCAGGATATGCTCACCAGGCCTATAAACTGATTTAAAATATCCGCTTTCAATAAATGAGTGAGCCAAAATGGCTGCTGTCTCTAGATCGTCTGTAAGGTCAGGGATCCTATCATGGCTTCCCCGGCATCCAAAGGCAGCTTCTGAATACTGTAGAGCAGTCAAGAAATTAGTAGTCAGACGTTTCAGAAAAAGCAGGCTAGAAAAGGGTGAAGAAGAGTCAGGAAACTGACAGTCAAGTACATTAGATCTTAGAGTGAAGTTTAATTTTGTTTTACCTTAATAATTTTTAATTGTGAAAGTAATTAATGATCACTGTAAAAATATAAACATGGTGAAAATTAAAAAACAAAACCAAAAAAAATCTAAACCGTCACAACCAAGAGGAGTTTTAAAGAAACATGACTACTGAACATAATATTTATGTTACCTTTCAACAGGAAAAGGACACTGGGGAAAAACCTAAGGAAATCTGAAAAAGGTACGGACTTTATAAAGTTCACAAAAAATAAATACTCAATTCCCACTCCCCTGGGTGGAAGTACCACTGTAACATTTAGTGCGACTCTGAGAGCCATTAACTGCAGGCTGGTGGTGGCTCCTGGATTCCCCCCACCCCTAAGGCCCCCGTGCTTTGATCACCTGGGGTCCGGAAGATACCATCCCCCAGTTCTTCCTGTCAGGTAGGGCGCCGGGGCACCTGCAGGGCTGCGGCACCGCTACTGCGGCAAACAGACGCGCATGCGTGCCCAAGGCCCGGTGGTGAGGGGGTTGCCGCGCACGCGCAGGCAAAGCCGGCGTATTTCTTGGTGCCGCCCCGGCAAAGGCCGCGTAGAGTGGAGCTGCTGCCGGAGATGCCTAACGGTGTGTTCTGAGGAGCGGCCAGCGGCGCGATGGAGCGGGCCAGGTCAGCCGTGTGGTGTCTTCCCTCAGAGGCAGCATGGGAAACATTTTTGTTTGCATGATATCCCAGGCTTCCAGAACTAGAAATATTTCAGTATTTACTGGGGATCTGGGCCCTCAAGTTCTTTGTCCGGAGGCCGGATAGGGCACCTTCTGGAGGCTTGGGGCTGGGCTGGCCCTCCTCGGGGGTATTCTGTCCGCGTCTTGTCAGGTCTTGGCGCGTCTGCACCATCCTGTCGCGTCCCCTCAGACCCTCTCTAGGGTGGCCCTTTGTCCTTGAGGTCCAAGGCCGTGACCGCGGGTGGCGAGGGTACATCGCGGTGGCCACTGTGGTGTGTTAAGTGGGGGAGGGTACAAAGGGTGGGGTCAGTGGGGCTGCAGTACTGGCCAGGGAGCAGCAGGTGCTGTGTCCGCGGAGGCACTGGTGTGTGGCAGTAGTGGGAGGGGGTGGTTGGGGTGGTTCCCGTGGCACTGATATGAAGGAGGTGGCGGGGTGTCCGCAGTGGCTGTGGCGGGGATGATTGGAGGGCGCGGCGGGGTGACCGCGGTGCCTGTGGCGAGGGTGATTGGAGGGGGCGGCAGGAGTGTGGCGGGGTGGCCTGTGTTGCCACGGTGTGGGGACGGCGAGGTGACAGCGATGATGGGGGCCGCAGGGTGGCGGTGGGGCCGTGACAGGGCTGGGGGTCTCGCGGAGTCGCTCTCTGGGCAGTGGTAGAGGGGATTGAGGGGGAGGGGCGGGGGCGGGCAGTTGGAGGAGGCCATTCGTTTGAAGAAAAGAAAACGTTCAATTTTCTGTGACTAGTGGTGCTCTTAGAATTTGAATACTGTGGCGAAACTCCTACCCTGCGCCTCAGCTGAAGGGGTGGCTGCAGAAATGTCCGGTCCTTATATACTTAAGTCCTTTATTTTTCTCACATTTGTGGGTTTGGTGTAAGATGAGGGATATGATGTCCACAGCCTGTTTAGTGCATCTTGCGGGGGACCTGCCAGGTTCTGGGATGTGACATGTAGGGGTGTCTCTCGTTCGCGTAGGTTTTCCCTGCGTTTGGAATGAGAATTTCTAAGGCCAGCCCGGGAGTGCGCGGGGATCGGTGTCGCGTAACTGCCATTGTGCAGCTCCGCGAAGATGGCTGCTGCCGCAGCTGTATGGGTCTGCGCAGGCGCGAGGGGTGTGTGTGTGTGGGGTGGGGGTGGGGGTGGGGGGGTGCTGCCCCTCCCCCCAGTGCCGCAGTGTGGGAGGGTCAGCTGTGCCACTTCTGCCTGGCAGGGGTGTCAGCCGCACCCTCTGCAAAGCGACGTGCTAGGTAGAGGAGGCGGGCCTGGGTGGGCGGCTGCCGCGTCCTAATGCCGCAGTAGGGAAGGTGTGGGTTTAGGGTGCGCAGGCGCAGCAGCGACGACACCACTTCCCCCCTGCGGTGGGGCATGCTTCGGGGGAAGGGGTTTGCGCAGTCTTTGCTGTGTGGGGTGGCCAGCCACCTCCTTCACCTGTGTACCCAATCCCTGTTTTCTTCCCTACTGTGCTGCAGTGGGGGTAGGGGGAGGGGAGGAAGGAGACAGGTTTGCTCAGCCACTGCCTGGCGTTCCACCATTTCCTTGCAGTGCCGCAGTGGAGTGGGGAAGGTGGGGAGATCAGAGATTTATACAGGGGGCAATTTGTACATTCTTTGCCTGCCTGGAATGGCAGGGCAGCCGCACTGTGCCCCGGGTTTTCTGTTACGCTTAAGGGCCTGGAGGCCAAGAGAGGTGAGGGCATTCCGGGATTTACTGTGCTACTTAAGACAGCCTCCATCACCGGTGCAGGAGCTTTTCCATTTTTGTAGATTCTCCCTAGGTTGTATTGTGAACAGTCTTAATTGTTCGCCACATTCAGGTGGCTTCAGTATCCCTTTAGACAATTCCCGTTCCTATAACCTCTGATTTCAACTTTCCAGGTTATATGATTCCACAACTGCATCTCTTTTAAGTGTCTGTCGTATTTCTTAATCGCTGGATATTCCATTGGTGATGTCATCTTTATAGATACTTTCCTTAAATCAGGGGGTCGCAGCTCCTCCAGAGCTCCTAGGAACTGAGGGCTGAGTTGTGCTTGCTCAAGGAGAACTGGAGAGAGAAAAGTAGAATGTGGGTGTATGTGGGATTAGTGAATTCTTGCCCTTAATCGAATTTTTAAATTAATGGTTTCGTTCCATCATTTTTGAAGTTGGAGCTGCTGTGAATATTTGCTGAGAAAGGATAATTAACAAAGTAACTATTCCTGTATTATGTATTCCACTACTTTGACTTTTGGGGGGATATTTTTAAGGACTTTCTTTGCAGGATTTTGATGTGCTTGCCTTTTTTCTTTTTTTCCTCGTGCATCATAAACAGTACGCCTGGTTGTGTGCTGAGTTAGAATGTAATTAAGGAAAATACAAATTCAGAAGCCTGGGAAGCTTTGTTCTGGAATTATTTTCCAGTAGTTTGAAAAATAGCAGGAGTCTGGTATTTTGCGATACTTATATGATTTGCACCTACTTTTTTCTGCTTGTAGGAAGATAGTGCTTCAAATATGAACTTCTGATCATTTGGCCCTTTGCAAGATGAGTGTGCATCATTCCTGGTCCGCCATTTTGTAGTCATGCCCTCGGGCTCAGGACTTCAATATGGCGGACCCTGTGGAAAGAGGTGAAGTTTGAAGGTCTCTCTCCTGCCTTGTGAATATTTGGTATAGTACCACGGCTTTTTGAGAATGGGGAGGGAGTGTGAACGCTTTCTGAAGTTTAGAGCAAGGACACTTAGTCGAAGGACTGTGTGTTGTTTTCTAAAGCAAGGTACGTTGAGCAAGGGTTGTTGATGGTTAAGGCCGCATCCTTCACTAATAAAGGTTTGGCAGAGAAGTTTATTTTCTGGTTCCTGAATGCTGGGTGGCTCAGAATTCTTGATGATTCTATAGCGTTTGTTTTGGAGGCACTGATCGTCTTATGTTTGTTGGAAGATCACAGACTGGGATTACCTCACATTATCTTTGTGTTTTTTTATTTCTCATTCTTGAGGTCCTAGTCGTTGAGTTTATAATTGAGTTTTTTTTTGAGGGGAGAGGTGTAAGGCATCCTAAATATTTGATAGAATATTAGGCCGTTAGGAAAAATATTGTGTGATCTCATCACATTTTTTCAGTGCATTTTCAGATTAGTATTTTTTTAATGAAAGTGATTTTGGAGCAAAAAATTAACATTATGTACATATAACATTTTATTTCCTTAAGTGCTAATTTTCTGAAATGTTCACTTTTGATGAAATCCTATTTATGGATTTCTTTCTCATTAGGTACTTTAGGTGTTGTCACATTGCCTAATCAAAGGTCAAGGAGATTAGCAAAGTATATTCAGTACTTTTACCATTTAAAAATCTGATATGTGATTTCTTAAAAAATGGTCTTTTCTACTGCCTGATTAGAACATTGACGTTTTTGAAGCAAGAAAACAATTTGGGGTTATTGGTAAGCTATTTTGGTTACTTTGCATAATCTAAACATGAATTCTAAAAGCACAGGTTTAGGGAATTATCATTTGGTATGTGTCCTTTGAATTCTGCCTTTGATATATTACATTGCATGACTTGTGTAAAATGCCTTTCTCTCCTTTCTGATTTGACATTTTAGAATTTCAATTTCGTGAGTGGTTCCTGTAGTTTCTAATCTGGTTGACCCAAGTAGATTTCATGTTCAGATCCTTTGAGCAGACATTTTGTGCGCTGTTCTGAAGATTATAATGTCAGTGGCTGTTTCTTTTTTTTATACAGTTTTAAAATTTCTTATTTTGCAAATCCTAAGAAGCATTTGCACAAGAGGTTGCTTAGACATTTTGAAATTTAAATTTTATTCTTTATTCCACTATACAAAATGATCTATCGTAGTAAAATATTTTTCAAACCATTTTTAGAATCAACGTTATTTTTCAGGGATATGTAGGTATGGGTAGTATGCCTGTATATAAATGTATCTCTGTAAGTGTATAGTTTTATATCTGTATGTGTGAATATATGTAGGAATACACAATTTTGCTTAATTTTTAGATAGTTTTTCTCCCAAGTTTTCTGACGTCAAAGGGATGCTAAAGGGAGAAAGTGGTTTTAGGATAGATTTTGACTATTGGTGGATAAAGATATTCTAAGATTTCAATTTTACTTTTTTTTCTTTTCAGTTTTACTGAGATATAATTGACATACATCACTCTACCATGTTTTAATTAGATTTAATTAGGTTAATTAGATGGAGTTTAAAAACTCCATCATACTAAATGTAGTTCTAAATATAATCTTTATTTACTTATTTATTTGGCTGCCTTGGGTCTTAGTTGCGGCACATGGGATCTTCATTGCGGCATGCGGCGTCTTTTGTCACAGTGCGCAGGCTCTCTAGTTGTGGCGTGGGCTCAGTAGTTGTGGTGAACGGGCTTAGTTGCCCTGTGGCATGTGGGATCTTAGTTCCCCGACCAGGGATTGAACCCATGTCCCCTGCATTGGAAGGCAAATTCTTAACCACTGGACCACCAGGGAAGTCCCTATAACCTTTAAAGAAATGGTTATTTCAAAAATTGATGAAGTGGATAAAACAAATCCTCTTTCTGCTTCAGGGACCGTTTACACCTGAGACGGACTACAGAACAGCACGTACCAGAGGTAGAAGTCCAAGTCAAACGGAGAAGAACAGCCTCACTGAGCAACCAGGAGTGAGTACAGTCAGCGTTGAGAACCAATTTAGGGCATTTTCAAATTGGAACAAAGTATCCTGTGATCAGGGGCTTGAAATGAATTTAATTAATGAAAGAAGCTTGTGCATGTTATATCGATATAGCAAAAAAGCAGTTAAATCATCCTTAACCATGCCATCCTAACTTAACTCAACTTTTGTTAAAATTTTAGTAATAAGTATTTCCCTTTTTTCCATATATGTGTGGGTGAGTGGTATCTTGATAAAATTCTACATCCTTCAACATATTTATATTAAAATTATTTCTGCTGTATTTATATTGTTACTAAGTCACTTTTTCTGTGCTTGCAAAATGTTCTGTGCTTTGAAGAGATGTTAATTTATGTATTCATGCTTGCTCTGCAATATTTAGAATTTTATTTTTAGTTAGTACATTTACCCAGTTAAAAACTTGTATACATTTTTTCCCTTCATTTATTTAGGATATGCATACGTATTTCTAGAAGGGACATTTCAATTAAAAATATATTAACATTTCTAATGACATGGTATATATTGAGTCTACAGTTACGTGCATTTTGTCATTACCACAAATCTTGACAGTATCTGTGGGTAACATCATTTTTCTTTCTTAAAGCTGTTATTTTTCAAAATTATAAGTATTAGTAATATATGAATATAATTTCTTCTTAAAACACATAATTTTGAGATAAAAAGTGAGTGCCTCCTTCAGTATACCACTACTCCATTCCCCTTCTCTCTCCAGATATAATCCTCAGGTACTTCGATCTCTATTGTTTCAAACTTTTTCCTATGCATTCATGCGTACACACATGGGGTGAGGGGAGGCATCTTTGTGATTTGTTTGTTTACATACATGAGATTTATTCTGTAACAATGTGCCTTGGGGATCTTTCCATGTCAGTGCATATAAATCTACCTTATTTTACAAATTGCAGAGTATGGGTGTTGTAATAACATAGTTAGATTTATCATTAGCTTACTGATGGATATTTAGGTTGCTTGCTTTTCTTAGTTATTACAATGAAGGTAAGAGCAGTCAATCTGAAAATTAATATTGCAGTTGTCCCTTGAATAACAAGGGAGTTGGGGCGCAACCCCCCACATAGGCAAAAATCCCCATATATCTTTTGAGTTCCCCCGAATTTAACTGCTAATCGCCTGCTGTTGACCAAAAGCCTTACTGATAACATAAACAGTTGATTAACACATATTTTTACGTTAAATGTATACCTACATATATTTTATGCATTCATGACATACCTAACGTTTTCTTTTTTCGATATTTTTATCCTCTGTGGTTTGTCTGCAAGTTTTTTCAAATTGTCACAAATCTCCAAAAACTTTTCCAATATATTTATTGGAAAAAAACTCATATAAGTAGACCCACGCAATTCAAACCCATGTTCAAGGGTCAGCTGTAGTTATTAATATTTATTTGTATTTTATTTCACTTCAAATGTAAAGTTTTTACAGAAATTGTTGTAAAAAGTAGATAACATTTTGCGTCTTATTTTTGCTATTTTTTCATTTTGTATGTGGAAAAACCAGTATATTTGCACGTTTAAAACTATTGGTGAGGCGAAAGATTTCTCCATTTTCCCATGTTTATTTTACTTATTCTTCATAGTTCATTATTCTTTCCTTTGTTACATTTTCGTTTTGGAAATTACTTTGAAAAGGAATATTTAAGAGTGAATAGTTTATAGTTTGTCCTTTATAATAGGCATTTGCCTATTTTCTTTTATATAGTAATGTAATTTTTCCCCTTCAGTCTCTTGTAACTTCAGAGTTTTTAAAAGTGCCATTTTTTCCTCCCCAGAGTCTCTAGAAATATCTTGAGGTAGTTTAGAGATTGGTGGAGGTATGGGTGGAGGGGATTTCTTGGGGGAGGATCTTTGTTAGTGGGTGAAGGTTCTATCATATTTGTTATATTTTATTAGAGCCTTTATCCAGTGCAGCATCAATGTGGACCAGTATAACAGATTATCATATCCTAATCTTGTAAAAGACTGCTTTAGGTGTCATTAGTTTGTCAATATCTATGGAAATATTTTGTTGCTTTTGAAGAAGAAATAACTTCATTTTCCTGATGTCTGTTATGTATATTATGTAAAAATACTAGAGGGTGCTGCACTACGGGAAGAAGCTGAGGGGAGTTTTGAGTTAGGAAAATAGTGTAATTTCCCCAGCCACCTTTATCCACTTTGTGAGTGGATTATAGGAACAGGTAAGCAGTATTGATATTCTCTAAGCCCAGCTTTAATCCTGAGTCATCTAGTTAGCATTAACTTTGGTGTGATCCCAGAGGCCCACCATGAATAACAAAGATACTGCTATCACTTGTTAAACTCAAAGGATTAGAGGTTACCTCCAGCCTAATTCTTTATTATATAACAGAATGTTAAAAATGTTATTTAAAAACTACAGAAAATAGCAGAAAACCTTTTATCACAGTCCCATTTTCAAATCCATCTGCTGTTGAATATTTTCATATATATATACTTATCAACAAGGGCAGAATTGGCTGGTGATTTTTTTTTTTTTCCGTGCTTGTATTATTAGCCAGCAACTGTGTAACCTCCTGCATCTCTTATCCTCAGGATCAGATTCACAGCTAGATGACTGATAGGTAGGAATATATTGAGCGTTTTTTTCCAGAATTCTCTGATGACTAACAGATGGTTGTTTACATAGTTTAAGAGCTTAAATAGCCTGGGCCCTGGAAGTTCTTTGTTTCAGGTAATGACTTGTCAGCATGAATGACAGCCTTAATGTCTCACTGGAAATGCCTTAACAAATGCCCACCTCCCTCCTTGGGGGTTAAAGAATTGTTTCCAGATTGGAAAGTAAGTAATGGATATTATACTGATGGTACTTTTCACAGGGCATTTTAAACAAAAAGAGCTTTTTTTTTTTTTTTTAAGTTCCTTGCTAGTATCCCCCAAGAGGGTAAGTATCCCTCAGTCCCAGTAACTCTGTGTGGAGTCTACAGTTTTATACTTTCTTCATAAGGTAATGGCATGCTCTGACCCTAAATGAGGATCTCCTTAAATGTAAGGGTCTCTGTTTTCTTTCACATTGTTATCTATATAGGAAAATGTCTTTTCATTTATGTGTATTGTGTTCTTGTCATAGGTGTCACCTGTATCCAAGGCGATCTCAGCAGCAGCAGCAAGTACCTGTGGTGGATTTCCAGGCGGAACTGAGACAGGCATTCTTAGCTGAGACACCAAGAGGTGGTTAAAGAAGTATTGGAACACCCAGGTAGCTGATTCCAAGAGAGAAAACAAAATAAAACAGGTTAGAGCTGATGCAGTCATGATCAAGAATAAAGAACTAATTAAAGGGTAGGGTGTTTGGAGGTCATTTAATTATTTGGGTTATGTCCAAAGAAGTTTTTTTTCTTAAAGGCTTCATACAAATAAACACATAGCAGAAAGTTTAAAAAAGTAAAAGCAGGGTCTTAATGCTTTTACCCTGATGCTTGTCATGTATTACTTTTCAGACATTGTATAGTCCTTGCTTTTTTAGGTAGTTCTTTTTTTTTTTTTTTTTTTTTTGGTACATGGGCCTCTCAGCGGCCATGGCTCACGGGCCTAGCTGCTCTGTGGCGTGTGGGATCTTCCCGGACCGGGGCACGAACCCATGTCCCCTGCATCGGCAGGTGGACTCTCAACCACTGCGCCACCAGGGAAGCCCTAGGTAGTTTTTTTATTCATATTTAACTTGTACTGATTTTCACCGTAACATATGAAAAATATTTCATTATAAATAGCTGCTGAATATCCTGCTAATATGTTTTATAATTTCTTTTTATGAGAGACTTCATTTTTTTTCTGCTGGTAGTTTGAAATAAAGCTTCAGTGAATTGCTTTGCATAAAACTTTAGATAGGATCATTTCCTTGGATATGCAGATGTAAAAATAAATTGAGTCAAGGAATTTGAAATTAAGGTACATTTTCTGAATTGTATTATGAATTATTACATTAGTCTGTTGTCATGAAAAAATATAGTGCCAGTTACACTTTCATCTTCATTGTTTATGTTAATTATATATAATTTGTTTCTATTGAATTATGAATACATATCACATCCATTAGCAAATGAGAAGCTAAGTATTTCCCATGCTTATTTACTAATTTTTTTGTTTTATCTTTTTCTTACCTTTTTTTACCAATGTGTTTGAATCAGCTGACAATGTAATAAAGCTATTAATCTATGATTTTTTCAATGTTTCAATGTAGGTTTATTTACAGTGTGTCTTGTGTTGGTTGCTTAGATTTTTAGGAAAACACTATTAACTTTGATTTAATACTTTATTTTTCCTTTCCGACTTTTAAAAAATTAAGATCTCAATCCAAAGGGTTTAATGTATACTTTTTAGAAACTGCTAGAGGAAAGGGGTTTATAGATGAGTTTTCTTCTAGATTTTCTTTATTTCTATTTTGAAATATAACCCCTCAACTCAAATTAATTAGGCCTGTTTATGGCCATCATTTCAAATTTTAAAGCAAAGGGAAAATCCTCCCCAGCTGAATCCTTTACCCAGCATTCGGCAGTAATTGATTGGATTTGATTGCAAGACAGTGGAATTGATTTCGGGGGGCGGGTAGAATCTGATCATTGTTCTCAGCTGTTCCCCAGAGTAAGGGCGTTTTTAAATAAGTAAGTGTGCATAATTGACTATTTTTAACCAAGAATTTTTTGGCTTCTCAGTGCAGTTTACATACTCTTGTAAGTTCCTGAGTAAAGTATTATTTAAATTATACATTATCTGTAAGTAGGACCATCCAGTTTTCTGAGTTTCAAGTGCTCGTTTCATCTAAACAGTACTAGGTACTAGGATTGTTATAGAGCAGGAGTTGGTAAAGTATCTGGCCCATTTATTGCCTGTTTTTGTAAATTTATTGACACACAGCCATGTCTATTTATTTACGTATGGCCTGTGGCTGTTATTGGCAGTACAGTGGCAGATGGGAGTATTTGTGACACATTGAATGGCAGGCAAAGCCTACAATATTTATTATCTTTCCCTTTAAAAGAAAAAGTTGGCTAATCTCTCTCTTAGAGAACCACTTTCAAAGATGAAAACACTAAGATAGGGCCAGTAGGGAAGTGGTGATAATATACAGTGTGGTGAAGGGAAAGGGGTTGTAGAAGGAGAGTATATGAAGTAAATATTCCACGGTAGAGAACCAGATGAATTTCTGGGATAAGGGTCAGGTCTAAGACTAGTGCTAAAGTCTACTATACATGTAAATGGGTAAAGGCATTTTAACAATTGATATGTTTTCTTTTTCATTATAAAAATCTAAATCATGTGAGTGATAGCCAAGAAAAATGGGAAAGTAAACCACAGACTTTAAATACCCATGTTTCAACCGCAGCAGCATGAGGTTGAATTTTCTTTCATTTTGCCCTTTTGCTTTTCTTTTGAAAATGTAGTTAATTGTAATCATGCTTTTAAACTATTCCACTTAAATGTATATCATTAATGTTCCTTCATTTTATTACATAGTCCTCACAGTTATCATTTGTAATGAATAAATGATGGTCCATTCATGATTTACTTTTCATTTGTACCTGTGTTTTTTTTCCCTAGTTTGCTATGCTGTTATGAATATTAGTGCTATATTTTTAAGATATATTTGGTACTTTTAATTTATTAGGGTAAGGATCCAATTTTGGGCTTAGGGTATAAATACTAGTATGATTCTTAAATGTTTTGTTATGTTGCTTTCTAACAGCATCATAAGCAGTGTTGATTTGCCATCAAGAATACTTACTAGAGTGATAATTTCTCAGTACCACCTTTGTTGTCTTTTTTTTTTTCCCTTTGATAAATAAACAGTTTCAAAAAGGGAAACATTGTTTTCCTCTGGTTTAAATGGCATTGCTTTGTGGATTAATAATTTCCACTTATTTGTGTTTTCTCATGTTAGACTTTTTGCATTTTTTTTTTCTGTGAAGGGTCTGTTATTTAACCAAGAGAATGAACATTAATACATTACCATTATTCTGTGACTTCTCATTTCTTACATGTTGCTTGGCCAAGTCTGACCATCATATCCTTTGATTTAAGGAAGCTTTACATATTTACGTAGTTTAATCATTTCAAACTCCACACTTTTCAAAAGTTTGAGAACTTCCTCCTCTGAGGAATCCCAGGATATTTTTGGTCAGGCTTTCTGGGCCATTTATTTGCTTATGTGCACTTTCATCAGGAGATTTACCGTAACTGCTAATTCCTTAATGCAGTGTGATATTGCTGCTCTTGTCTTCTTCCTCATAAAGCATTTTGTTCTCCTCTACTGTGGAGATACATTTGATCATTCTACAAAGTGATATATCTCCTTTCCCTTACAAGGGTTCATGATTATGGTGTGCTAAATTTAGGGACGAGAGATAAGTGTTCCTAAATTTCAAGTCCCTCTTATTAAGGGAAGCCTTTCCTAACCTCCCTAGTCAGTCAACCCCTATTCTGAGTGAAATGTATATCCTATTATGCAAATTATTTTATACATATTACATCCTCAGTTCTGAGGTCTCCAGTTCTTTTAGTCCATGACTCAAATCACCAGATGCATTTTTATACTTGATAACTGGGTAACAAGATAGTGGGTATGGGAGGGGTTTGGAACCTCAAACAGGTTAGATGGACAGACACATGCCTGACTGGCCTTCCTTTTTTGTTCTGATCCAGTATACCAGGAAATCTTGTTTGCATTTGTTGATCTCTTAATAGCTAAACTCTATGAACTAGGGCTGATGACGTATGTGTTTACTGAAAGGCCAAGCGGGATAAAACATTTGAAACAGGTCGGATTGGGAAATCTCAACTCTAAAATCTGTTTGGCACTTGAAGGTAAAAGCCCTGTCTCTGAATTTTAAACTTTTACTGGAGAGGTTACTACAAATTCCCACCTTAAATGCACATTTGATACTAGTTTCCATTATATTAATCTTTACATCTGAAACCTTTTTGTGATTACATTTCTTTCCTTTAAATGAAGTTTTCAAAAGCTACATCCAGCTACATCTTTTTTTTCCCCTAATAATCACTGTCTTGTGGCTCATTGTCTGGTTGCATGTCTCCATTGTTGGTAAGGGAGTGAGCTCCAGTAGTAGTGTCTTGTTGAACGTTTAGCTGTGTTATTTTTCTTTGAGGGCACCAATGGCAGTGTAAAAAGTAATCTTACTATGAACTTTGACCATTATTTGAAAGTCCAGACAGTTTGCTTTTTAAAAACAGCTTTCTTGGTGTATAGTTCCTATACCATAGAATTTATCCAGTTATAAACAAGTGCTTTTTAGTAAATTTACAGAATTATGCAGTCACTGCCACATATACTCTTAGTATTTTCCATTACCCAAGTAAGATCCCCTCGTGCCCATTTAATTCATTCCCCATTTCCACCCCTAGTTCAGATAACCACTTGATTTACTTCCTGTCTCCATAGGTTGATGAAGATCTTAAATCTTAGATATGCTATCATAAAAGTGGAAGTTGCTAGTAATTCAAACATACGAAGTATTCCTGAATTTATCGTCTGCTTTATAGAGAATCCTGTCAGAATTCAGAACATCTGAATTATAGGCCTTAAACTTCTCACGTGAATTTGGATTAGAAACTACATTTATTGGGGGGAGGATTGACTTTCAGGAAAAGCTGCACAAAGGATGCATGGTGGTTTACATGTGGAGAACAAAGCTTGGGAGATATTCTGAGTAATGATCAGTTTATTTTATTAGAAAACCTGATATCCCCCAAGTTCTCATAAAAATGTATTGAACTGCCATCAGATTTTGGTAATTATAGCGAAACATCCCCTCTGCATTTTACCATCCTTACTGAATTATTTATTTTATATCATTATGATCTCTTCTAATCTAGTGTTATATTTCCACATGTATAATGGTATCCTCACCATTCTTTTACTTTATTGTTTTGATGTTGCCATAGTTCATAACCACTATTTAAATGATTTCATTTTCACATCCTAAAATAGATTTTAAATGTACTTAAGCAGTTTACTGTTTGGAAATTTTCTCTATTGAATATAGAGACATAGTGGAGACAACAATTTGTGTGTTTCCTTTTAAATGAGTATAATTAGCAGTTTGAGACCCTTTACCAGTTTTGGCTAGGTTTGGTTCTCATACTTATTCAAAGCATTTTCTTAAGTATATTGGGGGGAAATGAGAGTATTGTTCTAATGCCTGTTTCTTTGATTACTAAGAAAGTTGACCGTATATCCGTGTAAACATTTAGTAGTTTTATGTCCCCTTTTAACAAAGGACATCTTAAGCAGGTATATGATAATATATTAGCTTCTTGGTGAAGGGAGATTTCCTAGCTTATTTTGAAGGGACTTTGGCTTGGGGAAAGGGAACACTGAGGTAGAAAACATTTAGGTAGTTCAGCCAAGGAGCAAAAGTTTGGACTAACTCAGATGGAGAAACTTAAAGATACCAAAATGTTGAAGTTGAGATGACTTGGTGTTAATTTGTGACCAGAGAATGAAACACTACCTTAAATAAGGATGGAAAGAGAAAATAATACATTTTGGGAATGGAAAATGAAGCTTATTTTTGAAACGTTTAAAAATTTCTGTGTAAAATTAAATTTAACCACCTGTTAACTCTGGGTGTGTACAATGTGGAAGTTAAGGTGATGGAATAGTGAAATTTGGTGTTTACTTGGTGGGTATGAGAGTATGAGGGGATGTTTTTGAATGTCTTTTATAGTGCTTTTCATGCAAAATTGTCTACCTGTTTTAAAACATGGTAGATTGCAGTGCAGCTAGATCATGCTTTCCTCTGCAGGCTCCATCTACTATTCGAAGCTTCCGCCCCAGCTTGCATTGTTTGTAGGAGAACGTGCATCATACCTTTATCTGTAGCCTTCCCTTAGGTCTTAAGGATCCTGAAACTTGCCTGTGGACATTGGATTTGGTGGAGCAGCAATCATGGTAAGATGTATATTAGGGCAGAGGGGTGAGAAGCTAATGTAAATGCCCAATATAATTTCCAGAGTGTGGGGTGTTTGGGGGTTCTTAATATGGAATTAATCTATAGAGATGACGCTTCATTCATGGAATAACAACTGGTGAAGACCTATGTCTGTTGTCCTGTTACAGTGGTATAATGGTTTGGGAAACATCTTAAGAGGAATCTTGCATTGTGAGGAAATACAAAAGAGAGTTTTTGGTCATAATTACAGTGGTAAGGGACTGTCCTGCAGATGGGGGACTCTGAGGTCAGATTTCAATAGATAACAAGACTACTTTAAAAATGGAGGGTCCAGCAAAACCACAGCCAGGGGAAAGGCCTTGGCAGAATCAACAGGGAAAGAAAAATGGAGGGGTTTGGGGCTTTGAGGCTTGATTGGTACAAAGGAAGGCTGTCTGTAGAGAGAAATACAGCATCCTAATCCATTTTGTGTTTCTGTTTAAGTTTAGCTAATCAAGAACATATATTCTTAACTGGAAAGATATCCAAAGGGACTGAAAATTAGTTTTTGAGGAATGGGAAGAATGTTAGATTTGACAGTGGTTTGTGGTCTTCAAAAGGGCCACAGTATGTAAATAGATACAGTATTTCTGCATATTAAAGTTTCATTGGAGTGGGCAATTAGGATGAAAATCTTTTAAAAAGGTGCCTTAGTGGGACAAAAATGAAAGAAAAAGAATTTGAGGAACACTGATCAAAGTTCTGAATTATATGGGATGTGGGGTGTGGTGGAACCAGGACAGAGATCTTTAAAAGGGAACTGAAAAATGATACATCGTATTTGCAGTGGGTCGATGGGAGTTGCAAAGATTTGATGGAGATAGGAGTTTCCCACCATTTGGCTAGGTGTCTAGAGAAAAAGAAATAGCTAACAGCGTAAAGTATTCTGTATGAGGGTGGAGCTTGGGATTAGAATTGGGGAAAGGACAGGGATTAAAATGATGGAATACTAGAAGGGAGAGCTGGGTTTGGGAGTCTCTTGGGGAGGAAATATATTTAGGGTACTGGAAGACTGCATAGGGAGGGATTCTGAGAAGCAGAGCGTTCCATAGGGGAGTATAAATGGTCCTGGGTCCAAATTTGGTCTAGTATCTTAAAGGTATGGAGAAAAGAAATGGAGGCATGATATTTTTGTTAAGAAAGCCAGGTTTGGATTGGTATAGGAGTGGGGAAGAAACAGGAAAGGGTTAGAAAGTAGCTGCAGACAAGCTGATGACTAACTCTTCTCTTACTCCTTCCAGACTGTGGGAAAGAGCAGCAAGATGCTGCAGCACATTGACTATAGGATGAGATGTATCTTGCAAGATGGCCGGATCTTCATTGGCACCTTTAAGGCCTTTGACAAACATATGAACTTGATCCTCTGTGATTGTGATGAGTTCAGGAAGATCAAGTAAGGCCATTTGGGTTTGGGCAGTGGGATACTGAGGGAGAAGCTGAATGGTAGGGAGGGTAACTGAAGGAGGTAGGGTAAAGGCAGGACTGGTCTCTTGTCTAATATCCTGGCCTCATCTCTGAATTGGATGAATCTCCCAGTATTAAGAGTCAGCTGTATCCATACTACTGTTTTAATTTTGGAAATACAATTATGAACTAAACTGGGAATAAGACTGTATGGTATGATCAAAATAACAAGTTATATTTATTTAGAAAATTGAGAAATGATCAGTAACATTAATCTGCAACATTCCCTCAACAAGATTGAGGGAATCTTAAGAATAACAATTACTCTTCATGGTTGAGGAGTTGAGATGTGAATAGAATAATTCA
Source organism: Aethalodelphis obliquidens (assembly GCF_003676395.1). Classification (NCBI taxonomy): domain Eukaryota; kingdom Metazoa; phylum Chordata; class Mammalia; order Artiodactyla; family Delphinidae; genus Aethalodelphis; species Aethalodelphis obliquidens. Next base: position 104,158 of record NW_020838078.1, on the reverse strand, counting down.
GGCTGTGTCTAGCAATTGTTTGGCCAGCCTCTTTGCATGCCCCTTGTTTTGTCTGAATCCTCATGGTCAGTGTTGATTTGGTCTCAATCCCTAATCCCCTTGCTTATTTATCTTTGTGGTTTGCCCATGCTGTTTCTTCAGAAATAATGTCTGTACGTTTGTGCCTTACCATAGGAGGTCACCCTCTTTGCACCTGTGATTGGGGAGCTTCCTTTAACTATAAGAGCATGCCACTTGCTAGATCCCAGGGACATTCTACTTCCATTCAGTTGACTTTTCATTCAGAGTATTTGGGTCAGTGCTTGTAATATCTCCAGATGTTCAAGATGGCTTTGTTTCAGGCTCTTGGCAGAATTTACAAGGCATCACCCTTGACCATTGGCTTTATTTCTTCTGTTTCCACAGTTAACGATATACTGTCCAAAAATTTAATTTGACCACTTCATTTAGGGATTTCAGATATGAAGAGAAAGGTGATGATGACCTTTGCCTGACTGCTATAAGTCTGTTCTTCTCAAATCTGAATAGAATTAGTAACATATTCCTGTCCTTCCCTTTTTATTCATTCTTAGTCGTCTTCCTGCATACAAAGTTGGATTATTTCAGAAATTCTAGAATGGTGAATGCTTCAATGTTAATTTTTTGTTTAAATAATCTGCCTTTTTACTGAAAAAATTTTTAAAAATACAGTGTTGATGAATACTACAGACATTTGATGAATGCTTTAGGTATATTCTTAATTTCTGTTTCACTCTTCAGTAAGTTACAGGAATAATCTCTCCTAAATAATGCATTACCTGTAGTATGTGGTATAAGCCTCATGCATGTATGATTTTTGCTGCTGACAGATGAAGAAATTAGAATCACAGAGATTAGAAGAAAGTTTTCAAAAAAATTTCCCATGGTTATATAGTATGTGGTAAGTCCAGGAATAAACAGGTGTCTGTTATTAAAAACTTTTTGGTATGGCGTCATTGCCTCTTGCTGTTCCCATCCTTTATTTCAGTTGTCTGTCGTCAGTATTTACGTATTTAGTTAAAAAATGATTTAAATCCCATCTTAACGTGAAAACTTGAGGTTTCAGTTTTGCCTGTCTTTAAAGTCTTAGCCAGTGGCGATCATTTTATAATGTATAGAAATATTGAATTACTGTGTTGTGCATCAGAAACTAACATAGTGTTGTAGATCAATTATACTTCAAGAACAAACTCATAGAAAAAGAGATCAGATTTGTGGCTACCAGAGTAGGGGATGGGGGAGGGTGAGTTGGATGAAAGTGGTCAAAAGGTACAAACTTCCAGTTTTAAGATAATTAGGTACAAGGGATGTAATGTACAACATGATGAGTATGATTAACACTGTTGTATGTTATATATGAAAGTGGTTATGAGAGTAAATCCTAAGAGTTTTCATCACAAGGAAAAACATTTTTTCTTTTTTATCTATAAGACGTGTTGGATGTCCACTAAACGTATTGTGGTAATCATTTCATGATGTATGTAAGTCATTATGCTGTACAACTTAAACTTACACAGTGCTGTATGTCAATTATATTTCAGTAAAACTGAAAGAAAAAAGTAAAATTCCAAGTTTTGCAATCAGTACTATTAAAAAAACAGTCCTAGCTGCGTTACTTGCATCTGTGTTTCACAAAGAAGAAATTAGTTTTGCTGTAGTATAATACTGAGGGAACATTCTGGAAGATTGAAGTATGATAGGAAAAGAGCCATTCACCCTTATATATCAGTTGAGTCTAGTTTTGTTTGTCATAACTCATTAACTGTTTGAGCATGAGCATCTGAGCATTAATTATTGTCTTCATTGATACTTATCTATAAAAATGTTAGTGAGTGACCCATAACTTATCATACTAAAATTTTCTTCTGATTTACAGGCCAAAGAATGCTAAGCAGCCAGAGCGTGAAGAAAAGCGGGTTTTGGGTCTGGTGTTGCTGCGTGGGGAGAACTTGGTTTCCATGACTGTGGAGGGACCACCCCCCAAAGATGTAAGGAAGATGTAGGACAGGACAGAACATTAATGTGGAAGGACATCACATTATTTGAAATATGTGCTAAATCAGGGTACAGCAGAGGCACAGTATAGTGTGCCTTTGTCAGGTAACACGTGCCTGGCACTTGATGTAAGTTCTTGCTTGTCTATTCTGGGAGATTAAGGGTTTTCTGATGGGTTAGTCTACCTGCTGGCTGCAACCTAGATAAGGGTAGGAGTTGGTGATTTATTTCCTCTTGGTAAGGTTGTGAAAATATATGGACTCACAGTTTGACAAATGTACAATTTAATCTGTAGGATGCCTTCGGTGATGCTATTTTGAATACAGAACTAATATGAGATAGGTAATAATGGGAAAATGGTGGGAAAGGGGTAGCTTTTTAGGAATAAGATTATTGATAACTTTCATAAATCATTTGATTTCAAGCTATAATTTTTTTGTTTCAGACTGGCATTGCTCGGGTACCACTTGCTGGAGCTGCAGGAGGCCCTGGGGTTGGTAGGGCAGCCGGCAGAGGTGTTCCAGCTGGTGTTCCAATTCCCCAGGCTCCTGCTGGATTAGCGGGCCCTGTCCGAGGGGTTGGGGGGCCATCCCAACAGGTGAGGAACCACAAGTTTTTATATTATTGGGAGAAAGTGCCTAGAACCTGAGGCTGAGGAGACTGAAAAAGCTGAGCGTACGTACTATACTATGTAAGCAGCATATACTGTAGAGGGAAGAAAGGTACAGATGTACATTAGGAAGGCAGTAGATTAAAGCCACCATGATAACAGTAACTCATCACTGTTGGTGAGTGAAGAGGAATATGGATGGATAAACCAGAGTTGAGAAAATGCAAAAGGGCTGATTAGGTTAAAAGGGGGCATGTTCAGTTTAAAGGAGAATGTGATAGTGTGCCAAGATTTTTAAATAGTGTGCCAAGAAGTGCAGAATTGCCTTAATTTTTTGTTTAATAGTCCGTGATCAACTGCTTATTTTCTGTATTTGAATGATGCAAGGAAGTGCCTTACCTTTACTGTCTTTCTAACCATTCCTTCTCAGGTAATGACCCCACAGGGAAGAGGCACTGTCGCAGCTGCTGCAGTTGCTGCTACTGCGAGCATTGCTGGAGCCCCAACTCAGTATCCACCAGGGCGTGGGACTGCACCTACACCTGTTGGTCGAGCAACTCCACCTCCAGGTAAGGAATTGATGGACAAGAACTAAAAGAATTTGATTCTTAGATATAGGTGTGGATCTGTGAAAAAATTGTATCATCTTGAGGAGTGATGATGAAAAATAAGAAGATACTGAATTAAGGCCCAGCCTAACTACCTAACTAGGAACTTGGAATATGTTTTCCACTTTTGGAAACTGATTTTAAATGAAAGGCTATGGACTCTTTTGAATTGGGATGGCCAGCATGGCAGTGGTCAAGGAGAAATTGTTCAACTCTACTTAGTACCAGGCTTATTTCTTTAAATATTATCTTGTGTTTAATGCTCCCATCTTAGCTGATTTATGAGGCCTTTATTTCTGCCATTTTTCATTTTAGGAATTATGGCTCCTCCACCTGGTATGAGACCACCCATGGGCCCACCAATTGGGCTTCCTCCTACTCGAGGGACGCCAATAGGCATGCCCCCTCCAGGAATGAGACCCCCTCCACCAGGAATAAGAGGTTAGTGGGTATTCATATTCTCAGTGGTGCTATCCAGGCCCCTGAATATTTATATGTTTTTCTATTATTTTATGATCTCATGGAATTTTGCTTTTTCTTTTCAAGGTCCACCTCCCCCAGGAATGCGTCCACCAAGACCCTAGGATACTATTGATCCTTCTTAGTCACTTTTTTTTCCTGCAATGTGTCTTGTGAAATGTGTGGAGTGTTTGTGAGCTTTTGTCTTCTCTGCTGCATTAATATTAGCTAATAAATACATAAATTAAACTGTGAGCTACTGTTGTACGTTTTTTTGCCTTTTGTTCTTATTTTTGAGGTCAGGGTGAAGACTGGGATTTTTCTGGTCTTGAAGTTATTTTGGATTAGGTAAATCCTGTTAACCAACTCCTTTAAATAATTTTCTCTTTAATTCTTATGATAAAATGGTCGTGATACTTTTTTCAGCTTCATAACTTTGACTTTGTGCACTGACTGGTGTCAGGTAATAACCTTTACACGTAAGGATCCAGGGGGTTAAGTGGTTCATGTAAGATTCACACATAGCCCTCTCTACTTTACTATGCCATACATACTTGAAGGAAAGTAGGGATATGATGAAAGGCCTTGTAAGGCCATCTATAGAAGGGAACTGTGGTGTTGAATTAGACTTTGTTCATTCAATCAAAGCATTTGGAATAGGAGGGTACTCCTTTTGCTTGAAAGTTTACCTCAGTTGATGAGCTTTTTACTGTGCCCTGTGCCTGTGCGGTCAGAGAGATGACACTATCCTGGAGTAATCATCATTCCCTACTAGTGAGTATTTACTTACAAATTTTTAAATGAATGGCAGAGCGTGGGTCTTGGGAGCTGGGGAGACTGCATATTTGAGACAAGTTGTGTTACTTAAAGATAACTTACACTCTGAAATACAGTTGACACTTTTTTCTTTTACTTTTTGGCCGTGCCATGCAGCATGTAGGGTCTTAGTTCCCTGACCAGGGATTGAACCAGCGCCCCCTGCATTGAAAGCATGGAGTCTTAACCACTGGACCGCCAGGGACAGTTGACACTCCTAAGTACAAATTATGATTATATCCAGCTGCATCAGTTAGTGATGTATGGGAAGTGTTCAGTGAAGTAGACATTATCTTCCAGTTAAATAGTTAAGGAATGGCCAGATATCTAGATACAGTTAGAATTGGTTAGGGAACAATGAAATCACTTTTAAAAGGAAGAGGTAGGAGGTTTTAAGCTTTACGGCTAAGGTTTCAACTAGACAATAAATGAGTCCTTATTGATTGTAGGAATTAGCTTGTAAAATACCACAGTTAGATATTGGTAGTAATAATAATAATTTAAGACTGGTAGACTGATTGTGCCTTCTCCTTTGATGTTTATCAGCAGAGGTTGTATTTGTGTTTCGTTTTCTAGCTTTTAAATCATAACCTTTCAAGTAATAGTCTCTGGAAGAAAAGGGGCCTTCAAAATGACTACAGTTGCTGGCACCAACTTTATGTGGTCTATCCCAAAGTAGTTTTTAAGATCAATGGCCACTATGAGGTAAGGAACAAAAGAAGCCAAGCCTTCCTTCGTTTAGGAGATTTTTATAATACATATGTGATACTTTTTTCAGAGTTTGTGAATGTTACAAAGGAACTGTGGTTATCAGAGCCCCAGGCATCTGGATCACTGTAGACAAAACCAACCATTCTCTTAGGATAAAATTGACCCTGATATATATGACAGATACAACCTTCAGTTTTTAGAGCAAGAGTATGTAAAGAGCCTTATTTTCTGAGCGGTCTCCTCACTGGATCAACTTCAAATAATTTGTGGTACTCTTTTTCTGTTTTTGGAGGGAAAACATCCTTGTATACATCTGCTGGCATGCATGGCCTTTAGATTTTGACATGAGTGGTCACACAGCATATTTGAAGAAGACGTGTTCTCTAATATTCTTAACTAAAGATGGCCTTTTTTGCAAGTGAGAGGTGAGTGATGAGAGCTCTATATTCTGCAAGATGCTTATTTCTAATGGCTGTTTTTGTTTGGTGATAATAGTCTTCTCTGCCTAGAGCTTCCTTGAATTTTTTTTGAGAGATCTTAATTGTGGAAAATATACTAAGAAAACTTGGGACACAGATATGCATGTAATTGCATGTTGGGTATAAGGTAAGTGTGGGTATTTTGTTATGGATTTCTAATTCAAAGCTTCTGCAGAGTTCCGTTGGGGTCATGTACCAGTATACTCAGTTTGCAAACATTCATGGAAGTAAATACTTGATGTCCCTAAGAATTTTTCCTGCATTCCTGCATTTAGATGAATACATGTTTCATCTAAAACATGGTTGGACAACAACTTCCTGATTTCCTGTTCACATTTATTAACTGTGACTCCATAAATATATACACATTGCATAGCAATACATATTTTCAGTGTGGTTTACAGTTTCAATTAGAATTCTGGGACGTTTTAAAACTGAAGTAAGAATTCTGGGATATAATAGTTATACTACCTTAAATAACCTTCATGTTTCTGAGTGTGGTATTCTGTGCTTATGTGATAGGTAAACTGGACTTGGTGTAAAAGCATGTCAGATGTGACATAGTTCCCTGCCTTCATAGACTCATTGTTACTTAATCATGTAATCCTGTCAAATTTTAAAATCCTGTAATTTTTTCCAACTTCATTGATATCTAAGTGATAAATAACATTGTATAATTTTAAGGTACGCAGCATGATGTCTTGTAATGTGTATATATAGCGAGAAGATTACCACAGTAAGTTTAGATAGCACGTCTATTACCTTACATAGTTACCATTTCTTTTTTTTTGTGTGTGAGAATATTTAAGATCTACCATCTTAGCAGATTTTTAGTATACAATGTAATACTGTTAACTAGTCAACATGCTGTTCATTAGGTCCCTAGAACTTATTCATCTTATAATTGAAAGTTTATTGCCTTTGATCAGCATCTCCCTATTTCCCCCACCCCCTAAGCCCCTGTAAGCAATCACCATTCTATTCTTCAGATTTTTTAGATTCCACATTATAAGTGAGATCAGAAGTCTTTAATTTTTGTAAACAAAACTGATGTTTTGTTTTATAGGTCTTTACTGGTAGAGGTAATTTATGGAATTATGTGAAAATGGTAGTACTTGTCTAGAATTTTCAAAATCTTAAAAAGATCAGAAACACTTTATTGTATTAATTTCAAATAAAACTTTTACTGATTACAGCACATAGTCCGTTATAAGCCTCTACTGTATCATGAAATTTTCAGATACATGGTTTTCAGTTTATAATACATTGCCAGATTCTGTTGTACTCATCTTTGCATTCTAATTCCCTTGGGACTGGCCATAAATATAATAATTTTCAGTTATTTGTATTTTCTTAAAGCAATGCATGTTATCTTTTTTTTTTTTTTTTTTTTTGGTCTTGAAACTTTTTCAGTCATATGCAGTGCCAAAGGAAGAGAGAATCTGGTCACTGAATTTTCTGAAATGTCATTGTGGATCCTACCCAGTAGTGTTGCAACAAGGCTAAAAGTCGTATTAGCTGCCTTTAGGACAGAAACAAACCACTCCTTTTGTGGACCAAACCACAAGGTAAAATAACCTTGTTTAAAGAAAAAAGTAGGAGTGTATTGCAGAGGCCTTGACTAGGTTTATGATGACACAGGACCTTGTCTGAACATGATGATTTCAAAATTTGAGCTTAAAAGGACACTCTGAAATCCAGTCACTGTGCCTCAATAGACTTTTCAGAGGACATTATTCTTGGCAGAAAATGTTGGCTTGACATGTGAAAACTGAATAGCTAGAAATGGCAGGTGTAGTCGTACACTTTGCCAGTTTTTCAAACATCCCTTTTTTTTCTTTTCATAGATTTTTCTGAGCTAATTATTTTCTCTTTTTTCTTTTTTTTATATATACATATATGTGTGTGTATATATGTGTGTGTGTGTGTGCGCCCACACACACTGTTCAAAGCAAAAATGGGAGCTCACCCTTGGATCTCAGAAGGCACACAGGTGGCGAGATGGAAACAAAGACATATAAAAAGGAAGCTGCCACCTCTTGGATCAGACATTGAATGACAGAGCTCTAGGTGTCTAAGCGTTGTCCAGAAAGAATATTTATGGAACACATATGAAACGCAATGAGTGTGGTAAGTGCCCTTACAGGGATGTTGGTGTTTAAGGAATTTTTTTTTTTTTTCTTCAGTTGCTTGCAGTTGGTCAGTGCGTTCAGAGCCTATCACAGGGTAAATGTTTAAGAAATATGACATTACTGATTTTTTAAAATGTTATTAGATACTTTACAGTTACTTCTTTTAGTGAAATATCTGAAATTAGAATCTAGGGCTGTCTGATATCTAATTTCATACTCTTAATACTCCATAGTCTCAGTAGTCAGTTTGACCCTTATCTGGGAGTAGCTATTTAGTGTATTACCAGGATGTGTTTCAGAAAAGCTAAATACTTTGTCATGAAGTTTACAATGTATTTATAGGGATACATTTTAGTCACTTTTGTTGGAAAGTGGAAATAAAGTGCTGTTTCAGTTTAGTTACATGGTGAAGGCCTACTAGAAGAGCAGTATTTGAAATCCAGTTATGTTTGTTCTAGATGTGAATGTTAATATACAGCTTCAGGTGTTCACATGGCCAGTCCATCTTTGCCAGCAGTGAATAGGAGCAGTTAGTACAGGGGAGCTGCTGGGTTTTTGCTACAGGATTCTTCATTCAACTTCGCAAATGGTAGATGAAGAAACCTTGTTTCTATAAGACTTCTGCCCTTCAGTCATAAAAATGACCAATAAACAAAAATTTCTAGGAAGCCGTAGATGTTTTAACAAATATTTCTAAGAGTAGATATGATCTCAGTGAATAGTGTGTTGATTTCCTAGATGTGGTAACTTCTACCTATTACTTATACTTTTGAGGGTAAGGTTTATCCAGTTTATATTCTGTTTTAGTCACTGAACTATGCATAACTTGAATTACTTTGCATTTAGGCATATATATTTTATTTTACGCATCCACTTCTGGGTCATTTTAAGTGGACCATAAACTGGCAATACCAATAGATTTCCACGTGTCCTGTTTTCTGGGGAAATTTCATCAAATATGTTATAGCTTAGCAGTAAATAAATACTCTGGCCATATTGGTTATTGAAATCTAGTACTGTTTTCTAATGATGGTTCTCTGTAGTGTTAGTGTTGTAATGAACTGTCCACTTTACTTATGAAATCTGAAAATTAGTCACTTTAGTTGGGATTCCTCTAGGTTTGTAAGTGGTAAAGAATATAAAATATGAGTCAAAACAGAGTCACTCCCCATGCTATAGCAACTGAAGAATGAACCCAGACTTGAAACAAGGAGACTTCATTTCCATGGCTTGGACTGAATAAAATAAGAAATCACAGAGGATTTTTAAAAATTGTGATATGATTACTATGAGAATAAGTTATTGCAGTGATACCAATTTTTCTTTTGTAGGATGGCAGAAAATTCAGGCATTTTTCTAATTATCTTTTGCATAATGTGTAGCCCCCTCTCTAGAGAACTTGACTAGACACTGGATTTGAATTTTAGGGTGTTTTCTCGACTAAAAGAGTGAATTATGGCCCTAAGTGATGTCAAAGTAACAATACAAATATTCCACCTCCTAAAATCGCTTAAGTCACAATGAAGAAGAAACTTTTATAAAAGCCTTGAGTTACTGAATAATAGTTTTGTTTGTCTAAGATTATAACATGACAAGTTTTGGAAAAATGATTACAAGAATGTGCATAGATAGGAGAATGAAACATTAATGGTTCACTAGAGGAGTTGGTGTCATTATGACTGTTCTTTTTCCAAGGCCTGTCATAAAAGTTGGCATCTAGTAGGTTTTTGATGGATAGTAAGTTTTGTTACATTGTTGTCTTAATTACTGGTAGAATCAACATGTGAATGAACAAAAGATACAAGAAATTTGCCTTATAGTATAGGCAAAATTTGGCTTTCCGTTTAACCTTTATTTTCTGATTTTTTTTTTTTTTTTTTTTGTAAGTGTTGAGTCAAGAAACAAGGAAGTTTATTGTGCCACAGCCTGGAAGCAGGGAATTGGGTGGTACTTTCTCCCCCGCCCCACTGCCTGCACTGTGTGGCTTATGGGATCTTAGTTCCCAGACCAGGGATTGAAACCAGGCCCTCAGTAGTGAAAGTGTGGAGTCCTAATCACTGGGCCGCCAGGGAATTCCCTGAATGGTACTGCCTTCAACTCACTTATGTGAGAGTGCCAAATTTTGATTTGGGACTTTGCTGGAAAGAGAAATTGTTGTCTCTTCTTACAAGACACCTTTCCCTGTTTAGTGTAGCTCACTGGAGAATAAATCTTCATGTACAGAAACAAAAGGCATGTCTTTATTTGAATTTATTTCTAGAGCATACCTCTTAGAAATCAAGAGGGCATAGTTGTTGAGGCATATACAACAGAGTTTACTTATTAGTGGCTAACAGAGTACTTGACCACATAAAAGTATGTGAAAATTCATCTGTGATATTATTTAGGTTGGCAAAATATATTGATTATTTATTCTCTTGGTTTTTATAATGCACCTTAAACATTGTACTACAACTCATTGTAAAAGAAAAGACTGAATACTTGTTTTTGAAATGACAAACACATGTACAGATAATTCAAAGAAAGTAATGGCAAATAAATGGGAAATATCTCAAATTAATTCATAAATCCTTTTAAAATCATCGTGTAATATATATTTCACTATCAATTTTACAGAGAGTTGAAACATGATGTCAACTAGAAGGTGATTGGCTATCATTCAGGGACATGAATGGAGCCTAAGAAAGATGGACAAAGGATTTCATCCAGAAACTTACAATCTTTTTTGCACAATAGATACTCCAATATATATGGCTGTTTTGGAGCTACCTTTCATATTGAAACTTCTAACTGGTCCCCTTACTTCTAGCTTCAGATTCTCTAATTGATCTGTCTGCCATAGCAGTCTTTGGGAAAGATGACGAAACCACATCATGTCCTTCATAAATCTGCAGTTGACATGTTTTAAAAGTGTTAGAAATAAGCAATAATCAGAGAAGAGGACAAAGATTATATAAACTGATAATATTTAGAGCATCTTTTGCCACTGTCAAAACTGGAAATTTTCCAGTTCTAGTGGCTGAACATTTGGATTCATAAAATTCAGACACTCCTTTCCTCTTACCCTTTGGTCCATAAGAATCTCAAGAAATTTGCACAACAAGATACAATGTGATTGCAACCCAGGATAATTTTAGGGTAGTTTTGCAAACCGTTTTTCTGTTAACATAGATGAACAGATTTTTCTGGAGTATCCTGAGCAATTGTACTTACGGACTGCTACGGAAGTCTACACCTCATACCAATTTAAGGGTTTTTTGGCCAGGGCTCTCCTGTAGAGACATTTTCTAGATCTTTTAATCTGTATTGATTTGCCTGATCCAACAGCATCAGGACAGCATCTCTCATTCCAGGTTTCTCCCCAAGATTCAAGTGTGTGAAGGGTATCTACTGAATTGAAAATTATTTCAGCTGGGTAAAACTTGAAGTATTGGCTAGTCTGTACAAACTCAAGTGAACATAAGCTAACCCTGTAAGAATATGTGGATAGGAAGGGAAGGACAACAGATCTTGAGTTTAGCTGGAAGCTTCACCAGCTCTAAAATTACAGACAAAATAGAAATTTATACTGGCCTGTACTTCATCTTGGCTCTTGTATATTTGCATTTCATTGGCAGTCTTTGGATTGGTGGGGTGGAATATTTTCCTTGCCATGGAATATCAACTTGCCTTCGAAAGTTACCAGTAAAAAGCCCCTATATATGTGGCATTTGTATGCATACGTGATAAACCTTATTTTCCCCCACGGCATTTTAAAACAACTTGAAATCTAATCCCATTAACTAATTAGCTGGATATATGTACCTTATGAATTTATTTAAATACTTAGAAAAATTGTGTTTGGGTAATGGTATTGAAATTAAAATACTCAGTGAATGATGAATATGTGTGAACTGTTCATTGAATGTTAGGAGATGAAGAGAATGAAATTCAACATGTAATAGTTTATTGTATTTTATTTCTTTGCTTAATCTTTTGGAATCTAATACTCAAGTACAGAGGCCTACATTTATAAACAAATCTATTATTTTTAGATACTTTTTAAGATGAATGTTGTAATAATACAGCTTGTTTCCTAAGGAAGTTTCTAAAAACATGTTTGGTAAAATTGTCTTCTGGAAAAGACTTAAGAAAGGGATTCTGAGGACATTTTGTAAGCTATATACAATTCTGTATTATTTATGGATGGCAGAAAAGAGAAGGACATGGGAATGTTTAATACATCGATCATAAAAGCAAAAGAAAGCACTAATTACTATTTATATGCATTTTGAGAATACTGTGTATGAAATAACCAAATATAATTGCTTTGTGATATTTCTTAATGTATTGCAAATGCTAACAAAGAGTTTGCTAATATATGTAGAAGAATTATTTTTAATACATGATTATAGAAATAAGGATTGTTAGAATAACTCTGAATGATGTACGTTTGAAATCATTTGATTGGATTATTGTGGTGGGTTTTTTTGGGGAGGGGGATTGTTCTGTATACAGTTGTTACCTAAGAAATTTTATTAAGGGTGCTCTATCTGGTGTAGATGTTATCCTGTAAATGATTTTTATGTTACAATTTGTATGGTATGAGATTGCCTTATCATGATGGAATTTTTGCACAGGAGAAGAGCCTCTATGAACACTTGTATGATTAGGGTTCAGTGGGTGTTTTTTTATTGCTTTGTATATAATAGAAAGACTACTGTGCTGTACCATCCTATCAGGCATAGAGGTGGGTGGCATTTTGGACACTTCAGTTACTAGAATATAATGTTGGTTACTGAGGAATTTCTAGACCGCTTTGTATTAGGTAAATAAAAGCTGAATTTAGGAGATAGAGAATTAGGGGGTTTTGGAGGGTTGTGTGTTTATATGCATATGCACAGAGACAGTTCTTAAACAGCATCCGGGCTTTACTCCATGCTCAGATATGTTGGGCATCTACATATATTTTATGAATATTCTAATATTAAACACAGGTAGAATTTTTTTCGTTTTGCCAGTGGAATTGCCTATCAGTATTCATTTCTGGTAGAAATTGTTAAACGCTTTGTTATAAACAGTGTTATAATGTTTTCTTGTTTAGCCGCTAATTTTCTTTTTCTTTTTTTAACCTCTAATTTTCTACATGTATAAACATCATTGTAAATACATACCAACCTAATAGGATAGAAATATTTTTGTTTGCCAAAAAAAAATGTTCCATTTAGCCTCTCATTGTGTTCATTGGATCACTAGACTCAATTTTTAGGTTGTGAGAAATACATTGTGTAGTATTTAATATAAATATATCATTGTTTTATGACAGGATTCATCATGGTGAAAACGTCACTGGACTGCCTTTATTTATAGTTTTCAGATATATTTGTGTACAAATAGAACACAGCTCTTTGTATATCTTAAAGAAAGCTCCACATGTGGTAAAATAGCATAGGTTAAAAATGTTTTCATTTGTGAGTAGAATTTGACTTTTAATGAAAATAGTGAATTGTTGTTTTAAAGTGCTTATTTCTAGTTGTATAGGCAATTTGTAAATTTTTATGGATGATGTTAGTGATGGTATATCACCTGAGTTCATTAAATAGTGGGCTGACCAAAGGAATGTTTTTGTATTATGTGAATATAATAGACACCATTATTGCATGTTTTTAGGCATATGAGCTATAATTTTTCCATATTTTGTAAAATATTAACTATATAGAGTGAAAATTCTCGCTGTCAGCTTATCTTAGTGAATAATTGGGCAGCTAAAGGGGTGTTTTTATAGATGGTTGTTAATAAAATAGTTAGAATGTATAATAGTTTTGCTTTAAACTTTTAGTCCTCGATTTATAGGGATTTCTTAACATATACATATGTATACGTATACACACACATGAATACATGCACGTATGTCTTTTATAAAACTAGTGATATTAAAAGTCATAGAATGGAATTATTTTTTGGCCTAAACAATTACCATTTGGCCTTGAGGGCAGATGATATAGGAAGTTTTAGTTTATAAACTATTTAGTTGCTGGAGGATATTATGAGGCTGCTAGATATGTGGTAAACAAATGTTGGTTGTTTTTTTTTAAAATAGCATCTGCCTAGGATTTGCTGAGTAGGCATATATTTTGTGAGTACCAAACTGATAGACAAAGGTGAAAACACTGTTTTGGTAAATTGAATTGCTAAACCATGTCTATTTGGGATATATTTGGTTGCTCCGGATTGTATTATTACTTTCTTTTCTGTATTGAAGATACGTGTTATTTCATGAAATAATTTTGGATATATAATTTCTGTCAATTTTGGAAATACCTTTTCACTTAAATGTTAAAGTTGTAATCATTGATCATAGATAGAGTGAGCATCTTCATGAATTAGGCTTGACTTTTGAAGGTTGTTTTTATGTTCTTGAGGTTTTGTAATTAGACATTCTTTGTTTAAAGTGTAGAAATCATTGTCATTCATATTTTTAAATACGTAAACTTGTACAGTTTTTCTTATACTCCAATCAAATTTTTGAGTTTTAAATGTTGGGACAGAGCAGGGAAGCATTTGACTGCTGTGTGTTGAACAGACAAGCTCTTCTATAACAACTTCCTAGGTATTTAGAACTCCCTCTCCATACACACACATACACACAATTAATATATTAATGTTGAACTAATGCTGAAAAATATCTATTACCAATAGAAGTGTTACATGACCCCTATGTGTTTATACTTGGTCTGTATGGGGGGGGAATTATTAGGTAATTGTGTGCATGTGATCAGATGTTTGTTTTTTATACCATATAATTCAATAGATGTGCAGAAATTTCTGTCATAGTTTTGAACATATATTTACCTAAAATTAATAGCACATAAGCTTTTTTATTCTTGTAGAATGAAATGGTATTTAGCTGAGTGACATGTAGACTTCTGTGTATGTAATTACATTACAAACACATGTTCTTTCTAGATATAGACATTTCTGATATACATATAATTTTACCTCTTTGTGGCACATGTAGGTATAACTTATTTTCCCAGATGTGCTGAGATTCATGATGAAATTCACTTTTCTAAAGAACATTTTATAGAAATGTTTCTGTGTTCATTTGTTACATGGCAGTAACCAAGACAATTTTGTAAATAAGGGACAAGAGAAATAATTTAGTTTTAAACATCTGGTATTTCTAGATGTACTGAGAGTCTCAAAAAGTATAATTTTGTAAAAACTTTCATTGTAAATGTGTTAGTATTGATACTGTTGTCTTTTAAAATCAACATGGCAATGAAGTTGACAAACAGGCTCTTGGAGCTATGCAAAATTTATCATATCAGTTCGGTTGTTAAGAGGAAATGTTGACAAGATTATGCATTTACCCTGTTCTCATATAGAAGAAGGATTTGCCATTGTATCAAGTATGTATATTTAAAACTTACACCATGTAAATTCACTTGATATTTCTGGATGTACCGAGATTCCGGATATAGTTCATTTATATTATTATCTTTTATTAAGACTTTTTATTAAGGGCAGTTTTAAGGTCACAGAAAAATTGAGGGGAAGGCACAAAGATTTCCCATATGTCCCCTGCCCCGACACGTGCATAATCCCTCCCCCATTATCAACCCAGCATGTGTATAATCCACCCCTATTATCACATTCCCCCATCAGAGTGGTACATTTGTTATAATTCATGAGCCCATATTGACACATCATAAGTCACCCAATGTCAGTAGTTTATATTATGGTTAACTCGTGGTGTTGTACATTCTGTGGGTTTAGGCAAGCATATAATGACATGTATTCATTGTCATCATATTTTAATGGCCCTAGAAATCCTCTTTGCTCCAACTACTCATCCTTTCCCTTGTATTTCTGTTTTTTACTTTGTTTTCTTTTTTTCCCCCTTAATATTCAAATTAATAAATGACTTGGTCAGATTTTATACTACCTCCTGGAACTATACACAGTTCTGTATGTGTTCCTTTGGTTGCATGACAATATTCAAGACAACTTTGTAAATAGGCAGATACCGGTTTTTAATTTTTATCATCTAGAATTTCTAGATGTATAGAGTCTCACAAAGTATAATTTTGTAAATAATTCACTGTAAAGTTTCATTGTTTTCTTATGTCTCAGCAGTGAAATTGATGGAACTGTGGATTTCTTGAGCTATATACATATTTCGGGATCTGTTGAGTTATGGGAAAGCAAAAGTTAAAAGGGTATTTTTTAACTTTTGCATTCTCATCTAAAAGAAAATTTTACATTTTAAGTATTGTTTAGTGCTTGGATTTTTATACATTAAAAAAGCCAAGTCATTATTTGTAGTTGTGTTGCTGATAGAGCATTACATATTTTAATCAGGAGATTTTATTCTCTTTGAATTACACAGTTTTGTGTTTAATTGGACTGCATGACAACATTCAAGACAACCTTGTAAATAACAGTAAATTTATCATTTAAAAATTAGTTTTTCTAGATGCATGGAATTTCACGAAGTACAAATTTGTAAATATCTCATTGTAAAGTATCATGAGGTGGCTTCTATAAATGTTTTAGCAGTGTAATAGGTAACTAGCAATTGGCCTTTTAGGGCTTTGTAACATTTTGGTGTTTATGTAGTGGGTTTTGGGGGATAGGGGTACACAGATTGTCTCCATATCTTCAGATTTTTAGGTTCTCATGTTATAAGAAAAGATTAGATTGTATACTTTTAACAAGCAAAGAAAAATGCCCATGGGATTTATTTTCATCTTTAGGAAGAAAAAGGAAGACATGAGAAGGGAATTGTCGTTTTAAACCGCAGGTATATTCATAGTTATATAACATTGCTGAAGTAATGGTTATTTTGCTATGTTATGTAAACCTACTGTTTGCAAATTTATATATGTATATGCATGCATATTATAAATGTATATACATGTACATATGTAAAATTAGTTTTAGGGGTATAGATATAGTGTTCTTTCTCATTTATTAGATTATTGCTTTACTTTTTTTTTTAATGGAAATAGTATTTCAATTGTAAGCTTAAACGTGTAGAAGCCCACTTCATGTTATATCTAAATGAATGTTAATTTTTATATAAAATGTTTAAGCATTTTATATAATGCTTAAAAATGTTTAAGCATTTTATATAAAATACTGTGGATATTTTTTTTAATGTTTACATATATACATCTGTATGAGAACAGAATTTCCATGATTATGAATATTTTTCTGAGCTTTTGAAAATTTTCTGGAGAGCAGTTAATTTGTATGTTATAATCAGTAACCAATGTCAAAAGTATTCTCAGTTGCCTATAATGTAAATAATGGAAATTTCTTAGAATCCTATCCATTATTATCAAAGTGTAATCGGTACACCTTTTTGAACAACAGTTTGGCAATGACAATCGAAATTTGAGTGTGTAAAATTGTTGAAATGATATAATCTGTTGACGGAATTTTATATATTCCTACTCAAATCCATAAAGAAGAAAGTATGTTATAGATCAAGTATAACAAATAATTTGAATGTATGAAATACACATCATTAAAATAACGATTTTAATGATAGCTAATTCATATGGATATTATTCAAACACTGAAAAAGTATTCTGATATTGAAGGGTGTTTTAAGTTGATTTTTTAAATTGTCATTTTTGTACAAATATCAACTAAGTGTGTGTGCTGAGGTGTGTCCATATGCCTCCGGTTTTTCTATTTGAAATATTAATGGTTACTGTTCCTTGGGAATGGGATTATTCAGACATGATAATGGAGTTAAGTAATGCTTACTCATTAGTGTTACTACAATAGTGATTATTTTAGCATTCTTTTTGAAATTTTTATACATGTGTAAGTTAAATACTAAAACATTGTTTATATATTTGTGTATTGCTACTTGAAAATCTAAAATGCAAATGTGAATTATTGAATAGAAAATTGTTTGGAAAAACATGGCAAAATTTTAACATTACTGTGTAAAAAGATCAGAAAAGAAGGGACTGCTGCCACTTTCTGCCTTTAAAATTTTAAAGGTATTTCAGAAGCAACATTTAAACAGCAGAGGAAATTTTAAAGATACAACCAATTTGTGCCTGTCTTCATCGTTACCTATTGACATCTTGGGAGTGTTGGGCTGTTGTGTCCAACTTTGTATTCCCAGTGACTGTTATGAATAGTTTTTGAGTGATCGTGAAGAGCGTGTGACTTAGATACTTGTGCTAGTGCGGCAAAGAGTTTTACACAGTGAAACAGAGTATTGGACTATCCACGGAAAGAAGGGAGAAGATGGCATTTGAGGTAGGTGCTAAACAATTATATTTGGGGGCTTCCCTGGTGGCGCAGTGGTTGAGAGTCTGCCTGCCGATGCAGGGGACACGGGTTCATGCCCCGGTCCGGGAAGATCCGACATGCCGCGGAGTGGCTAGGCCCGTGAGCCATGGCCGCTGAGCCTGTGCGTCCGGAGCCTGTGCTCCACAACGGGAGAGGCCACAACAGTGAGAGGCCCGCGTACAGCAAAAAACAAAAACAATTATATTTGGGTTGACAAACACAAAGGGTAATTTTATAAGGCAGTGCCATATTTGTGGCATATTGTAAGGGGGAGGAATCTCTTGGGATAAACTCGAATAACTCTTAGTAATGGGCATAATTGGAGAACGGATTGTTTTCTTTTACGGTAGTTAAGTCTCAGAAGGATTTCAAATAGGTCTTTATGGCTTTTTAGATTATTCAGAATTGGCATGAAAAATGTTTCAGTAGTCTCAATGTTTGTGCTAAAGGTACTCTGAAAAGGTGAAAAAGTAAAAACAAAGTCTCTTTGGGCAGTCATATTTGCTAGTTTAATTATTTCCATTCACTATTCCTGTCAGTTCTAAAGTCAAATATTGTATACTTGCTTCTCAGGTGAACATGATGAAAGAAAGACATAACATGCAGATAACCTGAGGATGTCTGACATCATCAGGAACATTATTCCTGTGAAGTTCCTTAATTTATAAATCTGAACTGTAAACCACAGGTAAGAAGGTTCTGGATCAAGAAATGCTGTATTAGGATGAGATTTTGGCTAGGTTCAAGAAAATAACACTGGGGGCAGACTTTGTTCTTGAGTACCTTTGAGTTACAAACATTCCTGAGAATAAATAAACCAGTTATTTTAAAATACAGTTTTATAAAGATGGAATCCATGAATAATGTAGGTACTTATGCCTTCCTTCAATTAATTTACTTATGACGAAAGATGGCAACTAATATTATAAAGGAAATGATCAATATTTTAATAATTATAAATTAGAGAATAGACCAACTATTTTTGCATGTGTAGTTTTGTGGTATGAAAAAGAGAAGTTCATGGCAACCTAAAAAAGATACTAATATAGAAGAGTAGTAGTAATAAAGTCATGTTGAAGTTGGAGAGTTGAATCAGCTATAGGATTGATTAATGAGGAACTGTTACTAAGCCTTAACTGAAATTGTAACAAAGTTCAACATGAGCCTCCATTTACCTGCTACTTCAGTGTTTGGTCAGAATGCTATGTATTTTACCTTATAATGTTTCTTGTTTTTCCCTATAGGGAGATGATAGTTCCAAGAAAAGACACTTTTGCCATCTTTGTTTTTAATCTCAATAATTGGTACCATGAGACCTGTTGCAGTATTCCTCTTTTCAAGTGTTCATCACTCCCATCCATCCCTGGGCCTAGGAGAACCCCTTGGCGATAATGATTGTGTAAGGACACTTTGAGTGCTCATTTGATTCACGGAGGGGCACTTTGGTTAGACAGGAATTGATTATTCTGCTTTTCTTAAGCTTGATGGGATTTTTGGTGGCAGCTAGTGGATATTGTTCAGGGTAACGTATGAGTAACAAATTATCCTAAAACTTAGTTATGGATAATACATTATTGTGTTATTTCCATGGATACTGTGAGTGAAAATTTCTGACAGTGCTAGAATGTCTGTGGGATCAATTGGGAAGGCCCAATCGAATAATTGAGAGTGATTCAGACCACTGGAGTCTTTGGATACTTTTTCACTCACGTCTGGCACTGGTTTTAGATGACTTGGAAGGTTGGGCTTAGCTGAGGCTTTAAACTAGAGTACCTTCGCACAGCCAGGTTCCCATATGAATCATAAAAATAAATGTAAGAAGAGAGCCTTGTGAAAGTGGCGTGGCCTTTCTGAACTAGTTTCAGAAGTCATGTAGCATCTTTTATGCCATATTCTGTTGGCTAATGGTGCCATATGGCCAACCAAAGTTCCATAGCATGGTGGGATAGTGCCAAGGTGACTGCAGACCAAGACAGCTTGTAAAACCAGATGAAAGAAGGCACAGTAGGTAAGAGCTACAAATGTGGTGCTTCAGTAGTTTTTGTTTTGTTTTCTTTTTGGGGGGTGGTCCTTGATTTTCAGAATTTCACTTCTCTCACACTCAGAATCCCTTGCAGATAATTTGCAACAAACGTCTTATTCATTGCCTGGCATAAAATAAAGTCTTACTGAATTGTTTTGTGATTTGGGGAGTAAATTAGGCAAAAGATAAGAAGTTAAAAGTGCATGGTTTTTGGATTAAGTCAGTTTGGGGAATGCAAAAGGGAAAAGGCCCAGGTGCAATATGTTGATACCGAAAGGTACAATCTTAGAACTACAAAAGCTATGGAACTGTTAAAAAAGAATGAGTGGGGACAATTGTTGATGAAATCAATAACGTTATAACACATACTGAATCTGTGCTCTTAACACACCAGGAGTTTTTCCCTTCATTTTTTACTATACCCCACAGGAAGGTTAATAATTCATGGGATGTGCTGTGAAGAGTGAATGCTGACAAATTCCTTAGACATTCTTTCTCAGAGACCCTCATTGCCTACTTCCTGTCCATGGGATAACCTTGAAAGTGGAAGTTTTAATCAGAAAATGTTTATTTTTTTCTCAGGATAAATCATAGCTAAATAGAAGATTAATGGTTTTTTGGGAGGTACCTACTCAGGAATTTTGATGGACCCTGGAATAATGAATGGGTCAGGAGCCAAATCTTTTCCTAAGTTCCGTTTTAGTCTCTATATCTTTAATATAGTTACTGTTTTTCTTGTCAAATGGACTAAGCTCCTTGGTTATTTTCATTGCAGTATTTAAGCATTGTTATATTTCTTGTACAGAAATGTATGTAGATTGCATGATATCATGAATGAGTGATCTGGAGATAGAAGAAACCATACATAGTAAAAAAGAAATACAGACAACATGAAGAGAAAGTTTGAAGGATCAGTCCATTTAGCAAGATGTAAGAAGAACTCCCAATATCCGGCTTTCTCATTGTTAGAAAATTCCAAAATGAATTTTGATCCACCTGTTATTCATAATAGAATAGCTGTTGCATCATGAAGTATGCTACTAAACTGTTCCCATTTTTTTCCCCAATGTGTCCTCTCAGGTGATGACTGAATAGGAAAAACTGATGCCATTGCTTCTGCCACCATCTTCAGTAAAACCAAAGACAGTCTTCATAATGTATAGAGATTCCTCATTGATGCGTTGCAATGGACACTCCCTGTAGATCACAAAAACAGGCTGAGAAGGCTGAAGTTTCAAAGTGACCTAAAGGGTGATATTGGAGAGAACTGTAACCAGGCATGTTGACTGTTTTCATTGTTGCCATTGGACTAAATCTCAGGAGCTTGAATGATGGAGGCATTATTACACAGAGAAGCTCAGAATGGTATAATTTCAAGGCTTCATTACAGTGCTCCCATAAGTATTAGGTGCACATTTTTAAAATTTTCATTTATCACAGGGAAATTGAAAATTGACTCATAAAAAATCATCTTTTTCAAGATTTCAAAGGACATGGAAATTTGTGAAGTATAATATTTTACTTCTTAAATGCCTTTTTTCCTCTTCTAATTCTGCCACCTCTGTCTGTGTTATCTACTATTAATGAAATTTTGTGCACATCCTTTTGGGTGTATTGATAAATTAATATGCAAGTTATTTTTTGGGTGATCTATATACTAGCTACAGATTTTCTACACAGTAAACATGATTTATATATAATTGTAAATTTATCCAACTAATTTGTTGAAATAATTCCAGTGAATTGGAACTGCTAGGACTAAGGGTATCCAAAATTTATAGTTTTGAGTCCAAACTAGTTTTCCCTACTATACAGACAGGACCTCATCAATCTTGTTCCCCAGTGTTTATGTGGGTATATTTCCTAAAACTGTACAAATGTTACATTTTTAATCTTTGGTAATATGGTATTACAAAGAAATTGCTTTTCTTCTGTTACTGTTCAGCTCTGTCATCTTCATATATGCTTAATCCTTACTAGTCATTTGTGTTATTTTCTTCTGTTTTTTTTTTCCATTCCATTGATATATCAATGTCTTTGTTACTGGTTTCTAAGAACTCATTTTTTATTAAGGATGTTAACCATTTGTCATGCAGTGCAAATGAAGTACCATATTTTATTGCTATCAATTTACTATGGTGTTTTGTATTTTGGTTGTGTATTAAAATATAATCATGTACTTTATGCCTTTTGAGTTTTGTGTTTTTCTTAAAAAAACACGTTTGTATTAGTATCATTTCTTGGTCTGTATTTTCTTTTTTGCATCAAATATTTTGTCATGTTATTTCTCTTTCCATTAATCATTACTGTAGTTTTAAAGCATTACATATTCAAATTACTCACCTTAACCTAAGTAGTTACCACTTATTTTTAATTCTACCATAATCATATAGAAATTCCGACATGTAATTGACTGCATTTCTATTTATTGGTTTGCCTTACCTTCTATTGATACTTGAAAATTACTGTTGAGTCTTATCTATTCCATTGAGTTCTATCTCATTTCTCTTCTCTTTCAGAATATTCCCTGTCTGTACTTGCATTTTTTTCTCTCAATTGACGCTTAAAATTACTTTGCAAGTTGGAAAAAATAATGCAGTTTTTATTTCATTTGCAACAAATTTAATAGATTAATTAGGAGAGAATAGATCTCTTTAAAATTGAGTCTTCCTATCAAACAGCAAGGTATGTCTTTCTATTTTTTTATCAAATTGTTATGTTGGGATACTGCTAGTTTAGTTTTTTTAAGTTCATTCCCAAACATTTCATAGTTTTCTTAATGTAATGATGGGGGTTGTACACCTAGCTTATTTTCATATTGATATAGGAAAGCCATTTGTATACTTTTTAAATGCAGTTTCATCGAAATTCCAAAATTATGTTCTTTTTTCACAATTTGTAAGGACTTATGGGTCATTTCAGGAATTTTCCTCTCTTTAATTAAGGATTTTTCACCAGATTTGGTAACAGGTTTAATAAAATGTCTCGTGTTTTACAGTTGATATATTTGCCATTATAATTATTGATTAGGCTAAAAATTGAATTTTTCTAAAAATGAACATTTTTCATCAAGTGAATATGTGAACTAAATTTTGTTTTTCTGTTACATTCTCCCCTGTTATAGTCATTATAATTTTAATTGCACTTTCTGAAAAGATAATCCTAAAAAAAGAGCTTTATTTTGTTCTGTTTTTGTTGGAATTTTATATTTGGTTTATTGGCTATATCAAAACTGTTTTGACTATTTTATTCATGAAGTAGACTGAAAACAATTAAATACTAGTATTATTTCATTTTTAATTCTATTTTGATATAACCTTATACCTACAAAAATGTAGCAAAAGTAGTACATAGGTTTCTTTTGTTGTTGTTCATTTGGGTTTTTAATATTTCCCAGCTTCTTATATTAACATTACCTGTGCAGGATACAATTATCTAAAACAGGAGACTTCTATTGATGTACTACTATTAACTGATTGTTTTATACATCCAAAGTGAGATCCAACATTACATATAGTTGTCAAAGTCTCCTTTTCATGATTTTGACACTTGAAGAATCTACAAATATTTTAACCATGAATGTCTCTCAGTATAGGTTTGTTTGATTTTTTTCTTTGAGTTTGAGGTTATATACTTTTGGCAAGAACACTACAGAAATGTTGTAGTTCTCAGTTCATCACTAGGGATCACATAATGTTGATAGTGCCTTATGACTAGCAATGTTACTTTGCTTACTTAGTGTTGTAATTAATAAGTATCTTTTGGGAAAGATACTGCAAGTACTGTTTCTTATCATACTTGCATATGCTAAATTTTAGCATTTATTGAGGTTTCCTGTCAAATCATGATTTTAAAAAAATTCTGTCAATCCTACATTTTATTAATTGGAGTGGTCCAATTATTTGGAACTGTCCATTCTTCTCCATTCAGTTTTTCAGTTATTCATTTCAATGTAGACTCATGGATATTTTCTTTATCCTATGGATAAAGATGGATATCCACTACATTACTCAGTTTTTTAAAAAAAATTTTAAGTTATCCCACATTTGGCCTCTGTGTCTTTTTAACATGTCCCTATCTTTTCTCGAGCACTTACTTTCTGGCCATGTAACAGTGTCCAGGTTCATTTTGTTCTTATCTTGCTCTAGCTATTTCTCCTAGGATCCCTGGTTCCTTATGGGAAATAGTATTTGGGAAGCAAGATATGTATCAAAAGTTCAGTTTTATGGCTGAATAATATTCTATTCTATGTATATACCACATTTTATATGTTGATGAACACTTGGGTGTTTCCAGTTTTTGACTTTGAATAATATGGCTAGTGGCTATCCACATTGAAGAGGGACACTATGAACATTGGTGTACAAATGTCTGAGTCTCTATTTTCATATCCTTTGGGTATATACTTAGGAGTAAAATTGCTAGGAGTGATGGTAATTCCATGTTTAGTGTTTTGAGGAACTATCTTAGTTTTTGTTATGAAAAGTTTCAAAGACAAATGAGAGCATAGTAAACTTTCATGTATGTAGGAACTAGATATTTTGCCATATTTTGAAAATTAAGAAATACAGTAATATTTCAGTCCTGAATTTGTATATGTACAGATCACATTTTTAAATAACTACAATGTTATATCCCTAGTTTTATTAACTAGAACCCCTTAATATATTTTAAAATAAATCCTTATGTAAATTTGTTAGTTGTTCCAAAGATATCTATGATAGTTGAAAGAAATCTGAATCCAAGCTGGGACCATACATTTTTATCTAGGCCATTTTTATCTTAGTTTTGTCAAATTACTTAATTATCAATATTCAACCTCGTTATTTTGATATGACATTACCCTTGCTTTTTTATGTGTGTGTTAAAAACATTTAAGATTTGGTCTTTTGTAATTTATTTCATTTGGGAGGAATTTAATATTCATGTTTGTTATATTCTTATATACACTATATTTTAGTGTATTGAATGCATTTTGGTGAGCTAATTGGTTTAGGTTATTTCTACCTTGAGATTTTCTCTGTCTCTATCTCATATATTCTCTTTCCCACATACATATACTTGTATATATTTATAGACTATGTAAATACCTTTATAAATTATATATATACACACATATAGATCATAACAGAAGTACAGCCCATATTTGTAGCTGTGTTAGGGGTGCTAGGAAAGATGCATATTCTCCAGTGTAGAGTTCTATAAGTGATTGTTACCATGGTTCACTGTAAACTTGATAGAGATCTGTGTCTCTATCATTCTATTCTATATCTCTATCATTCTATTAGAGATCATTTTAGTCTTACTAAATTGACTTGCTATTGATTTCCTGACCTTAATTTTCTTTTTGTTTCATTTCGTGTAGAATATTTGATCATGCTTTCAATCTTCCATGAGCTCTTAGCTCATGGAATGTCTTAAAATACGTCCCAAATAGAATCTGATAATGCATCTTCCATTTTCCCATCTTCTCATTCAAGAAATAACAACTGAGATCTAGTTTTCTTTTATTTCTTCTGAATGTATTTTGTTACCTCAAGATTTGGGGACACCAGTCCTTTTAAGACATACCATCATGCTGCCTCTTGAAAAATATAAAATGTAATCATTCCATATAGTATATCACAGCAGGATACCTAGTCCCACCTATGAAATATTTCTTGATAAAAATTCTCATTTAAAAAAAAAAAAAAAATTCTCATTTAAACTTCTGTATGTGTTTTTAAAATAGTTGTAGTGTTCAACTTAGCAGTTGAAGAATTACACATTCCGTCTCCTTTGCTGTGTTAATCTATGGTTCTGCAGCATCCCTTGGTTTTTAATTTTTTTCATGTCATTTCCCTTTGGAGGAAATCAGGCTATTTTCCTTTTAAAACTTGCATTTCTATATTCTGGACATGGTAGATGGCATGCTACCTATGATGGTATTTGATATTTTCCTCAATTTTATATGGTATTTAGATTTTAAATGCCTTATCAGACTGGTTTTATTCATTCTTTAATCATTTATTTTAGGACTGTTTCCAAATGCATCACATCATAATTCATTATAAGGACATTATCACATCATAATGTTTGTATATCTTTCTACGATGTCAAGAATCACTCAGTATTTAATTTTGGCATCAGCTTTTCACTTAAAAAATCATGGCCTTTATTCATTATTTCATTAATAGTTACACATTTGCTCTAAATAAGTGATAAGAAATTTCTTAATTTAAATAGGAACTTTCTACAACTGTTAAAATTCTTAATTCAAATGGAAACACAGGATGAATCCTTGATTCTTTCCATTTAATTATCAGTTATAGGATAATGAATTTGATGTCCTATCAGTCTCCAAAGATGATTAATATAAATTCATGTACTATAGTCTAAAGACAGAACTGCATAAACTTGAGTATTTAACAGTTGTATTGCTAATATAATAATGTTAGTATGGCAGTTAGGAAACCCATGTGTACATATAGACAAAGGATAATTCTAACTATTCAAATTCGTATTCAATTTATGGAATTCACTTGTACAGCTTGTAGTTAGGATATTTTTTTCTCAGCCTTTATAAAACTTATTTTTATTCTATTCATATATGTATAGCAAATAATGCTTGGTTTTTATTTACCTTTTAAATGCTTTTTATTTACCTTTTTGTGTTCCTTTCTCTACAAAATGTTTTGTTATGTTTCCATTTGGTTACCTTTACTTACTTTCACTATCTCATTTTGGAAAGATGCACAATGTTTTTTCTTCATTTAGCTCATATACTTTAAAATAGTCTTAAATATATATTTAACTTTCAAAGAATTTGTGAATGTGTTATTTTTGACATTTTTTCGCTTGAAGGTTGAAGACAGTAACATGTTCTGTCTTACTGTTCATGGGAATAAGGAGATGATTTGCACTGATCCTGTATATAGACAGATATGTGAGGTCTCCATGTGTGCCAGAGATACATGAACTTAAAAAAGTTATCAGTAACTCACTTCCAAGTGTATAGTTACAGAGCAAGGACAATGCAACTGCAATAAAAACTGCGTAATGTAAGGTGTTGAATGTAAGACATAGTAATCACTGTTCCTTAGAAATTTAAAAATTGCACTTGGAAGATACTGTGAGCACCCTTGGTCTTGGGGTTGGAGAATATTTAAGTAAGTCTTGAGAGATACTCACTTGTCCTTTGTTCTTCCTGGCCCTATCTAGGCCTCTGACACATTGTTCCACTCCTGTTATCCTGCTTAATTATTTCTAAGATAGGCAATGTGAGAAATACCCTCCAGGGTTGCTGCACAGCTTTCTCTACTCCGAGAGAGAAAGTATAACTCACTCTAAAATGTAGCATAAAAAAATAAATAAAATGTAACATGCCAGTGTTGTTTATTTTGCAAGTGTTTAGATACTTTCCTTGTGTCTTCCTTGATTTCTCATTTGAATCCATTGTCAGAGAACACACTCTGATTTCAATTACTTTAGATTTGGTTAGATTTGCTTGTTTTGTGGCTTGAGCTGTGGTCTGTCTTGGTAGATGTTCCTTGGGAACATCTGCCACGGTTTCATGGAGCACACTATGGATGGATGTCTACTAGATCTTGTTGGTTGATTATGTTGTTCAGCTTTGTATATCCTTGCTGATTTTCAGGATAGTAGCCTATCAATTGCTCAGAGTGGGCTGTGGAAGTCTCCAACTATAATTGTGGATATGTACTAGCATTTCTATACTTGTTTGTTACAAGAATCAGTTCATATTGCACACATGCTACATCATGCTCTTCTCACCCAACAATGCCTTGTGAATCTCTTCCAGTCAACCATAATAAAACTAATTCACTGTTTAAAGAAATGTAGCATGCCTGAAATGTGTCATGGGCAGAAGACTTTAATAGGTTGCATATGATTCTGCTTCATCTCTTAACCTGTGTTGATCATAGAATCAAGTGTTGAAGCAGAGGAGAATATGCCACAAAAGGAGAATATCCTGGAACAATAAGCAGTAACATGGAGTAGAGGTCTTTTCATGCATGAAAAGTAATTGTTTTGTTAATCCAGTGAGACTTTGAAGTTGCTTTGACTTTGACTAATATAGATGGATAAAATGCAGACAAGAATTCAAGGATTGATGGATGAATGCATAGAATGGAGAGTTGGATTGATGGTTTAAAACTTGGTTGTAGGAGTGGATAGATTGAAGGAAGGATGTAAATAAGATTTTCTACATAATCAAGCTTATGTGGATTTAAGAATTAGTGGGTGAAATAATGCAAGGTTGGATATTTGGAAAGAAAGAAGGCTGGGAGAGATGGATGCTTTACGGAATTTGGGGTACAGTAATGCATGAATGAATGCAAAATTGCCTGAATGTAAGACCAAATGGAAACTAGAATATATATGAGTGGATGGCTGGATGCAAGAATCAGTTAATATTTTGGAAACAAACAGTTGTGTATATGGATTGACGGACTCAATATTCAGTGAAGCTGTAGATAGATACCTAGACATCAGAATTTGAGTGGATTCCAGAATGGAATGTTAGATGCATGGATCATATGCGTGTTTAGATTGTCAGATGCAAGAATGTCTGGCTAGAATAATGGATGAATGTAGGGATCAATGCATATAGATAGATTGATTGCATGAGTGGATAGAGGTATCATTGATGGTTTCAGGGTGGCCTGCTAAGTGTATTGATGCATGGATGGATTGATTCAAGTAGGGATGGTACAATAATTTCATCATTGGGAAAACAGACATACAATAATAAAATCACATATTTAACGTTGAATGAATTGATGGATGTACTGTTGAGGAATATAGGCTAATTTATTGTTATTTTTAATTTAATTTAATATATTTTTGGCTGCGTTGGGTCTTTGTTGCTGCACGCAGGCTTTTCTTTGGTTGCAGTGAGGCAGTGAGTGGGGGCTACTTTTCATTGTGGTGCACGGGCTTCTCATTGTGGTGGCTTCTCTTGTTGCGGAGCATGGGCTCTAGGCACAGGCTTCATTAGTTGTGGCACACAGGCTTAGCTCCATGGCATGTGGGATCTTCCTGGACCAGGGCTCGAACCCGTGTCCCCTGCTTAACCACTGCGCTACCAGGGAAGCCCTGTTATTTTTAGAATTAGAGAAGTTTAGTGATTGTATTCAAACAGTTGTGATAGTAAATAAGAAAAAAAAAAGAAACCAAAATCCAACTGTAGTGAGTTCACAAGAGTATTTTATCTAATGATGATTTTTTATATTTTAGTAAGTTGGATACTTTTAGGTAATTGATCAAAGAGCCAACTTTACCTTCTGTATATTATGTTGGTCATGATATGTGTCACAATTTTCCCATATTTCCCACCGTTTTAACTGAGGTGTTATCAACTTAAGAAGTGAGACCTTTTCATGGGTCACTGCCTGACATTTCTGTAATCGATCCAAATATTTGTACTTGTTTATCATTTCTATGGATTTTATTCTTCAAAAGTGCTGGTAAGGGTTGGTAATGCCAGTGTATTCTTTGTTCCTTTTTTGATCAGTTTAACGTGAAATCCCATTTATAGTATTTTAAACTCTAAAAACATGAATTCCATAAAACATATAAGATTGTCAAATTGTGATGCCAATTGGATGCTATAGAAGAGATAAAAAGGCTCTTACATTTTTTTTTTTTTCTTTTTTTTTTTTTTTTTTTTTTTTTTTTGCTGTACGCGGGCCTCTCACTGTTGTGGCCTCTCCCGTTGCGGAGCACAGGCTCCGGACGCGCAGGCCCAGAGGCCATGGTTCACGGGGCCAGCTGCTCCGCGGCATGTGGGATCTTCCCGGACCGGGGCACGAACCCGTGTCCCCTGCATCGGCAGGCGGACACTCAACCACTGCGCCACCAGGGAAGCCCGGCTCTTACATTTTGATGTAGTATTGGTACATAGATCATATAGATTTTGATTTACTACTCTTATCTCCTCTCACCAGAGAATTTGATATTATCTAGACAGAGGCTATAATCTCTGTACATTCAGTAAGTTTTACTTTTATTTAAGTATTAAATGTTTTGGAATAAATGCATTAATGGTAGCTGGATAGAGGGAGACAAGGAAGGACATCAGGCAGGTAGGAAAATGTGAAAGGGGTATAAAAAGACATCAGAAAGCAAAACAATTAGAAAGTAGAATTTGCTGCAGATAATGTGGGTCTTAATGATAGAGGTTGAGTTTTATTCCCAGATGTATGAATTGTGGTATTACTAACATTGTCAATGGGTAGGTAAGGTGGGTGGACAGGAGGAGTTAAGGAATATTCCAATATTAGTGTGATGGAAGGAGGTTCTTAACACCCTTTCACTTGATGAGTGAATGAAGATTCTTCAAATATTTTTAAGCTTTTCTTTTTCCTCTCTCTCCTTTTCTCCCTCCTTCCCTTCCATCCTTTTTTTCTTTCTTTCTTCCTTCCCTTTTTTTCTTTCTTTCATAAGCATCTTTCATACGCAAGGGACCAAAGAGATTTGGGCTGTAGGTAAGAGCATTAAGGCCTATATTCTTATTTTTAAGATAGCCTTTTAGTTATATTGATGATGAATTGATTCTTGTTTGAGTTACTTGACACTATATTTCTTTTTCATCAAACCTGTTATGTGGCCTATGTGATCCTTTGAGTTTAACCCCAGATTTTTGAGTGGTCTCTTGTTAGTGAAAGACACTCAAGTCACGAGTTGAAATACAAAGAGTTTTCGTCCAGTTATGACCATCAGAAGTTGCACTAGCACGAAGAATGCGGATATTGTGATAATGGGTTTTGATATTGGAAAGATTTCTATGAAATACTATGGAATTTACAGACCACGTTATTACCTTCTGCTTGTGCCATTGTCTTTTTATTTTATTTTTAACCCTGAACTGGTCTATAAATTAGCACTAAGAAGTTACTTAGGAAATGGTGTTTCAAAGAATGTATGTGTGATTGAATGGCATGGAAATAATTTTGAATAGAAGATGGGTACTGAGATCACAGTAAATGGGCTGAGGAAGGAAAATTATGGTTTCATCATTTTTGTACATAAACCTGGTTTTTGTAGCCTGGAGATATTTAGCGTCAGGATCATGGGAGTTGTTTTCTATCGAGTACCAGTAATATCTTGACTCAAAGGTGATATCCACCTGTCACGAGGCATAGCTATGTGATAACCTGTTGTTTATTTTCATTTGCAGTCTCTCCCTCTGTACTCTTCCAGGTGGTGAACATGTGGACAAGAGGATCATAGATATCTTCTGCAGTGGTTCCATCCACAGCATCACCCAAATGCTGTCATTATTTCCCCCTTTCGGAAGCTTATTGCATCTTTGTATCCCAAAGGGCACAACTTTCATATGTGTCCTCAGGAATAGAAGTGACATGCTTTTGAAAAGTAATTGCCTGGAATGTTGTTAGTATTTCTCTGTGCTCTGAGTATATCTTGTGTTTTTCTTTATTGTTGTATTTACCGCATTACATTTTTTTATCCATGTTTTACTTTACAAATGTGAGATTTGTGTCTGATAAATGTAATTAATGCAACTCCATGGACACCTTGGTCGTGCCCCAGATAATAATCAGGCTTTCTCACGAGCCCAGTGCCTCCCATGTGCCAGTTCTTGTATCATTTGTAAGATACTTTGTTCCTCATTTGAATCATGAGCCCACAGTTTTTAGAGTGGTTCCAAACAAGAACCTCTTAAAACATTTGCAATACCTGCAACAGGTCATCTTCAGTTTTCCTTTTTATTGAACCTACTAGTTCTCATTCTAGAACAGGATCTGAGTCTGACTGTAGTTGTCATCTTCCCCATACACGAATTTAAGATCTGGATGCCATCAGAACTCTGTTTGTGTAAAGGAGAGCCAGACCCTTGCCTTGACATTTTGAGTCATGATGATACAATCTTGTAGAAAAATGTTGCCATAATTTTCTTGGCTACACTGGCATTTTCTTCTTTGGGATTGGAGTAAAAAACTCATGAGGTTTTCCTTTAATCCACATTACTCTTGATTTTCACTTGTTTTCTGTTTAACCTAAGTGGGCTTAATATAGATGGCTGTGTTTACTGGAAGTTTTGTCTACTTCTGGAATGTCAGATGCACTGTCATCAGGGAACTACTAACTGCATTGCCTAACCTGTCTCACTAGACAAGCCTGATACCTAGTGCATTGAAATGGGGCCACCAAGAATGAAGGGTTATTAAACAACCTAAAGCAAATTGTAGTCATTCATCCTTCATCTTCCATTCCTACTTTCCAGGGGTGAGAAGAGTTAACTATTTGTGATATAGTGGTCAATAATTTGTCTAAGCTTATATAAGTTGAATTTATTTTATAAATATGCCATCATTATGGTATTTGTTGTTTAGCAACTTTATTTTTTTCTTTAATATTTTGCAGACATTTTCCAAACCAATAAATATAGCTTATCTGCAGACTTTCCATTGGCTGGTTTATCTATTTCTCTGTTTGGAAATGCAGGTTAACTATTTGTTTATGTTGCTGCATATAATACTATAATGTATGTAATTTTATGTATATAAAATTGGTCTCCTAATTCTATGATAGATTTTTAGATGTGGCATTGTTGGATCATCAATTCTGCATACTTTAATTTTAGTAGATATTGTGAAATTGCTCCTGAAATGTTTTCTAGGCCAGCACACTTATATGGAGTAATGGCAGTGCTAATTTTCATAAAAACTTGTACATGATGGATGTTATCAGTCCTTTAAGATTTTAGCCAATCTAATAGGTGAAAATAGTAATGGCATATATATGGAGTAATGGCAGTGCTAATTTTCATAAAAACTTGTACATGATGGATGTTATCAATCCTTTAAGATTTTAGCCAATCTAATAGGTGAAAATGGTATTTTTAACTTAAGTATAAACAGTCAGTGGCCATGGATAAAAAGGCCAAATAGTGATGGATTATTTATTTTTTAAAAAAGCAGTAGTCCGCGTTTCCTATAATCACAAGAATTGTCAGAGGTAGAAACCATAGACCTCTTCTAAATGCAGTGCTTCTTGGGGGTTCACAAACTTCCTCAGCATATCTTATACCAGTGTTTATTATTTTTGACTGTTTATTTTTGAAATTATTTTAGATTTAGGGTTGCAAGGATTATATAGAGAACCCCCGTATACTCGTCACCCAGATTTTTCTGCATTCCTGTGTTCTTTCTCTTTTCCTCCCTTCCTCCCTCGTCTCTCCCTCCCTCTTTCTTTCATTCTCTCCCTGCCCAATTATTGTTCTTATTTTAAGAATTAATTGTAACTTCCAGATACGTGTCTAAACCAAAATACTTCAGCATTCACTTTCTAAGAGCCTGAGCATCCTTTTAAATTAACTTGTTACAGTTTTCAAAACTATGAAATTTATCAATAGTACAAATATATTACACTGATATACAGTACATAGATGTCACCAGTTCTAGTAATGTTCTTTCTGTAATTTTTCCCCCTTTCGGACCCAGAAGAGGATCCTGTTTTGCATTCAAGTGTTACAATTCTTTAGTCCCATTTAATGTGGAACACTTTCTCATTCATCCTTTGTCTTTGATGATGTTGGTATTCTTGAAAAATAATAGCTCATAGTTTAAAAGATTCCTCAAATTATTAATTTTCTCATATTTCCTCATGAATAGGTTTAAGTTAATGTATTGGCAAGAATACTTCAAATTGATATGTCTCTACCTCAGTGATTCACATCATATGGCAAGTGATATCACTTTGTCCTATTATTGGTGACATAACTGTGATTGTTTGGTTCAATTGGTATAAAGTTAACATTCCTTTGTAATTAATAAATATTCTGTAGGGAAATCATTTGAAAGTATGTAAATACCCTATTTGTCAACAGACTTTTACACCATAGTTTTAGCAGTCACAGGTGATTTTTAGCAGAATCAATGGTGATTTTTCAAACTCTCTGTTACTGGTTTATGTAATGTATATTAGCTGCTGTTCTGCTTTAAGGAGAAGTTTGTATATCATGGCTTGTGAGAAATGGTCAACAAAATATTTTCTAACTGAAAATACTGTGTGAAAGAATGAGATGGTGACCCACAGTACAAAAAAGGGAAAGGGTTACCTAAAAGGTTTAATGAAGTTTATGCCTAAACTAGGGAGTGGAATGTGAGGGGCACGTAGAACTCTTTAAGAGGTAGTTGGTAGAGGGAGAAGGGTGTGTTTTTAGTAGTAAGTCCCAACTAGGGAATGCAACAATACCATCATTATTGGCAAGATGTTCAACAGTTTTCTTGGACTGTTATTATTTTGTTATTGCTTTATTAGGTTTTCATAATCCTTTATAGTGTCTGAGATTGATGGTGAATGAACTCCAGCCCTCTGTGGTGCTGCGTATAGATGATACAGACTGATACAGTGGTTATGTTGCCTAAAATCTGTATGTCCCTAAATTTTGTTCTATGTTCTCTGTAACCAGGGAAACTTAAGCAATCTATAATCATAATCCCAAATTTTATTCTAGTTAAATAAGATTTCCAGAATAAAGATATGCTGAGTTTTGAAAAAGTGACTTCGTTGAATTGATGAAATGTTCTTAATCATCCTGAATATGATGAGTTTCAAAATCTGGCTCATTGTTGCTGAGGTGCAGTCCAGGAATGGAAATGTCATATGAGAGTATAAATTATAAACCAATGCAGTATATTTACAGAGGCATGAGGATGACCTCAGGCTTTGGGTCAAAACAGTGCTCCCTGTTTCTAACTTTGTACTTAGTCTCTGATGATAGGCTTGTAGTGGAGGCTCAGTAAATATTGACCTTACGTGCTTGAAGAGGAAAATGGAAGTGAAACCAGAATTACTTTTTATAAACAAATGAAGTATGAACTAAATGAACGTGCAAATAAACAGGCAAACGAATTTCCATTAAAGAAACTTGTCATCTAAAGAAGGTGAAACAATTGAAGACAGGGACAAAAGGAAGTTTTTAATCATTTTAATATAAATATGGTGCTTTTACATATAATAAGGGTATCTTGGAAAATTTGAACCAGCCTGGCTAAAACACATTCTCCTCTCTTCCATGTATATATATAGATGATTGTTTTGGTGTTGTTAAGGCTTTTTTTTTTTAACCATATTCGTAGATTCGGCCTCAATCTAGCAAACCCTTAAAATTTCCATGGCATGAAACCTTCAAAAAATAAATAGGGAATCACAACAGAAAAGCATGTTACTGTTTAATTATTCTCTGGAATGATAATAAAACTGTGCTGCCAAACGCTTTTTAATACAGGAGGAAAGGTAGAGTAGTCCCAAAGAGAATTCAGTGTCTCTAATTTAAAAATAAATGGAATGCTCTTACCTTGGAGAAGAGGAGAAGGGGGCAGCATGGCTGGGTCTTTTTCACGAAGAAAGGTACTTTCAAGGCAGCATCCATGAACATGAAATGAAGACACAAAGGAGAGTAAACACATGGATGACCACAGAACACAGGGACTCCTCATTAAAAAAGAGGCCCAGCATTTACTTGGAATGTCTCCAATCAGGATGGAGCCTCTTCCTCCCATATGGAGCAGAATGAGTTAGACCAATGAAAAGTTTAAGGAGAAGACTGTAGCCCTTATTTCTCCCCATATCTCTTGAGTTTTACTACTCTCTGATAAATCGTTTGTACAAAAATCCAGGACTGTGACTTTTCTGGTATTTGGTTTAACTAAGACAGGACACTAAGTTAATTCCAAGGCAAAACTATGCAGTTGGTTAAAAATACTGTCTCCACATTTATTTGACCAATTTAAATATTCTCTGCTATATTCTACCTAGTTTATCATATGGGATTATAAAACAAATCCTGTTATCTTTAATTTTTCCATAAAAAATTCTAAAATTGATGTTTATTTTCAAGGATTATAGACCCTAAAAATTTCTGCCTTCCCATAATGCCTAATTAAGTAGGACTCTGGGGATTAGAGGGGAAATTGGGGATTGAGGTATTAATTTGGAGTAATCAATAGCAGACTTATGGCCATGGGGAAGGATGAGATGTAGGCATGGAATATATGTAGGAATAGGAATATATTCGCCTGAAGACTGTGCCTTTTATGTTCTCGCATTTAGATACCGACTTAATAAGGAGGATCCAATAAAGGAGATTTGTCAACAGTGGCTAGAGTCACTGAAAGCCAAAAGATGTGTTGTCCATGGAGAGAAATGAAGACTGAATTTCAAAAAGGAATACCAGGGATAGCAGGTGGCTTTTGCATGGCACTGAAAGGCGCAATTAAGTTTGGAAATGAAGAAAGAGAAGATCATTGATTTTTAGTAAAAGTGCTATATGGAAAGGGATGGTTAATTAGTACTTTTAATATTGGCAAGGCCAAATCAAAGGATCCTTCTGAGTCAACAGTTTGCCCTGTAATACTGTTACCAGTGTCAGTCTGGTACAGACACATGCTGATAGCTTGTGAATTGATTGCTTGAATCATGAAAAAATGAAGATGCATCTCAGTTGTACAGGTTGAGATCTACTTCAGAATTCCACATTGTATGCATCCAGGATAGAACTGATTGTCTTTGTTACAAGTCATCAGTATTGCCCTGATAACTTTCATGCAACTTTATCTTTTCAGTTCCCATTTATGTCTATCTGTTCCTGTGTCCATTGGCCATGGTAAAATATCTCATTAAGGCAAGATTGCACAATAGTTCCAGAGATTTTGGCTTTTGTGAGATATTAAGCAAAGACTGCTGAAAGAAGGAATGGGTAAGGGGCCAAGTGAAAGAAAAAGTAACGACCTAATCATGAAGAAGTGAAAAAGGATGGTGCTAGGAATCAAGGGAGCAAAGTCAGATGGAATGTACAGTAGATAGAGTTTTGAAGGAAAAAGCTGCAAGGGCAAGGCCAAAGTGTGCTGAACCTACATTTTAGATAGTAGTTCTAGAGGACAGTAAATGTCAATAACATCACTAAGTCAAGGAGAATACAGGACTGTGGAAAATGATCTTTCCCGATTGAGTCTGGAATATTGCCAGAAATTTATTGTATAACTAGTGGTTTGGAAATGAGCCTGAATTTTTTTGGTCCAAACTGTCTAAATTGCTAACATTTAATACACAACACGCATTATGTCTCTAACATTTCAGTTGCTAAATTTTGTTTTATTTTTGTGTCTGTTTAAATAGACTAGAAATAATGAACTCCTTTTTTTGTGTGTTTAAGTAGACTAGAAATAATGAGCTCCTTTTGACAGGAATATTTTCCTGTTCATATATAACTTTCCATTCATTATTTTATAGAGCCTACCATGTAGCAGATGTATAATTTTAACTGTTGATTAAACTCCTTGTTTAGTGTTTGGGTGAGTGAAAGTTTGATGATTTAGCCAATCACTTAAAGAGCAAGGAAAGTAAGAGTTTATAGAGCCCCTGCCTGAGGGAGTTCTTTGAAGATGTTTTTGGGAGTGTTCTGGCCATGAATGAGGAAATTACAGATTTTATAGCTTAAGCTGAGTTGGAATGTGCAAATATAGATTTAGTACTGGGGAATCGAGCATCTGCTGGATTAGACTTTTTATGATGAAAATTATAGGTTGAGTTATAAATCCCTATTAATAGTTATGGAGTAGTATAATGCAACCCTTGTTTTCTTTCCTGCTTGTATAGCATATGCCAGAGGTGTCCTTTTTTTTTTTTTTTTCCTGCCATTTTCTTTTAAACAAAACAATCCAGAGACGAAAGTTTATAGATGGTAGACTTTTTCCTCTGGATAGAATCAACATATTTTGCAGTATTGTCCTTTTTATGTACCGTATGTCCCTGAAAATATTCATTTTCTCTGTAATATAAACTTTTCTATTTTTAAAGCTACTTTGAAAGTGAAAAGCTGATTTTGAGGAGAGACTGTGTACAGATCAATAATAAGACATTAAATTGTAGAATACAGTCCATTATCAATGGTTTTCAGTCATAAGAAGGAACAACATAGTACAGTCTGTATGGCTGATTTCAGTGAGAACTTTCAGTGTCCCCATAATACTGTATTTACATGTCTTCAAACTTCCTAACTTTAAAAAATTCTTCCCTTGTGTATCTGTATGCCATCAAGTATGGGTTTTTCTTCCAAGTATGATAGTTATATTCACCTTTGTGACCCAGTTCACTCGTTTAGTGTTGAAATTCGAGGAATGCTGAAGGAGTGTATACTGTTGATAGGTGGGGAAGGATCTGTGTCTCAAACAGGAGACCAAGAAAGACAATAAGGAAAAGGAGGAGATTGTATGTGAGCCTTTCACCACATTACTCTTAGGTTCACAAAGTCCAAAAGAGTAGGAATACTCACCTTTATGGAGATTGTGAAGAGAGGGAAAATGCCCTATCAGCAGCAACCCGACCAAGTTGTCAGAGAGTGTTGATTTCTAGAAGGACATTGAAACACTAGGTGAACAGGAGATGTACCTCCTCCTCTTGCTTTCCTTTTGGGTTTTAATCAGCTATTCTGAGTAAGTTTAAGAATTCTGAGTTTCTTACCTTGAGAAAAAGTACTGCTGTTGATTCACATTGGAGTAGTGATAGCTTCAACCAAAACCCCGTTAAATTGTCTAGTTGATTGATGGTTATCAACATTCATAATATGAATTCATAATTCCCACCCACATCCCCTTCTCTTAGTGGAGAAAATGCTTCTTTGGAGAGAGTATCTGAATGGATCATGATAAAATGGTAAATTTGGGATGAGAGCATTGTTGAATGGCACTCAGATCTGAAGTATCTCAGGATTGTTCAATATGCCTTAATGTAAATAGCTGTAAGTATTGAGTCCTATTTGCTTTGGCTCCTCACTTTACCCTTAAATGTTATATTTATATCCTTATCAATACGTGTACCAATTTTGATTTATTTTATGTCTTGTCTCCTTTTCCTAAAATGTATATAATGAGCTCCTACTTGACAGGGATTTTTTTTTTCTATTGTCTTATGCTGCAATGCCAGAAAATGAGAATTTCATTGAAGTTTATTAAACACATTTATGAAGGAGTGAGTGAGAGTTCATAAATAATGAGAGAATATAACAATAAAGGAGCGATAGTGTTGTTCAGATAGACATGTGATGTCATTTGAGTAATTTGGGAATCTCCTGTGTTTGACAATGTTGAAAGAAAAGAACATAGAATTTAGTGATTTTTTTCTGAGATGTAGGCATGTAGATATTAACTCTTGGGTTTGTTATAAAATAAGTAATAGCAAAAACCATTAAACTATCTGCATTTGGGAAATCAGAAAAGGATCACTCTCTGGGGCCTCTCTCCTATGTTGGTTCCATGTAAATGTTGTATAAATCTCAGTTTGTCATGGCTCCCACTTTGCTAACTCTTTTGAATTTGTCTAGGAAAGGAGAGAAGGGAACCACTGATAGTACTATGAATCTGTCTTCAGATTTACTGGTGTGCAGGGAAATGAACTTGGTGAATTAGGAAGTGCTCTCTTTTGCCTGTAGAACCACAAGGCTTAGTTGTACTAGTTGCTACTTGTTTGATACTGTTTAAGAAATCTATATTCCTAAAGTTTTTTTCCCCTTACACTATATTATCCCACCTTCTATGTTTTCTTCTGGGAGTATTATGATTTCAGATATTACATTCAGGTCTTTAATCCATATGGAGTTGATTTTTGTATATGGTGTAAGATAGGAGTCCAAGTTTTATTCTTTCACCTGTGACTGTCCAGTGTTTCCAACACCATTTACTGACACAGCTATCCTTTACACATTGTGTATTCTTGGCTTCTTTGTTGAAAATTAGTTGACCATATGTGCATGAGCTTATTTCTGGTCTCTCTATGATGTTCCACTGATCTACATGTCTGTTTTTATGCCAAAACCATAGATTTTATTACTATAGCTTTATAATATAGTTTGAAATCAGGATGTGTGATACCTCTGGCTTTGTTCTTCTTAAGGTGGCTTTGGTTATTGGGTCTTTTTTGGTCCCATACAAATTTCAGTATTTTTTTTTTTTTTCTATTTCTGTGAAAAATGCCGTTGGAATTTCTATACAGATTGCATTGAATCTGAAGACTGCTTTGGGTAGTATGGACATTTTAACACTATTAATTCTTCCAATCCATGAACACAGCAGAATATCTTTCCATTTATTCATGTCCTTTTCTATTTATTATATCAGTGTATTATCGTTTTCAAAGTATAGATCTTTCACCTCCTTGGTTAAATTTATTCCGAAGTATTTTATTTTTTTCAATGCTATTATAAATGGAATTGTTTACTTAATTTGTCTTTCTGATAGTTTGTTGTTGGTATATAGAAAGAGAATTGACTTTTTTTTTTTTTTGTGGTATGCAGGCCTCTCACTGTTGTGGCCTCTCCCGTTGCAGAGCACAGGCTCAGCGGCCATGGCTCATGGGCCCAGCCGCTCCGTGGAATGTGGGATCTTCCCGGACCGGGGCACGAACCTGTGTCCCCTGTATTGGCAGGCAGACTCTCAACCACTGCGCCACCAGGGAAGCCCGAGAATTGACTTTTTGTATTCTGCAACTTTGACTGAACTTGTTTATTAGTTCTAACAGTTTCTTGGTGGAGTCTTTGGAGTTTTCTATATATAATATAATGTCATCTTCAAGTCATGACAGTTTTTCTTCTTTTCCATATTGGATTTCTTTTATTTATTTTTCTGGCCTACATTGGCTAGGGCTTCCAATATCATGTTGAATAAAAGTGTCAACAGTGGGCATCCTTGTCTTGTTCCTCATCTTAGAGGAAAAACTTTTAGCATTTCTCTGTTGGGTATGATGTTTGCTGTGGACTTGTCATTTATGCCCTTTATTATGTTGAATTATATTCTTTGTGTACCTTGAGGTGTAATGTTAGTTTGTTTGAGATTTTTTTTTTTCTTAATGTGTTTATCACAATAAATGTCTTTAAAACTGCTTTTGCTATATCCCATATGCTTTGGTATATTATGTTTCCTTTTTTGTTTATCTCAAGATATTTTTTTGATTTCTGTTTTGATTTCTTTATTGGTTGTTCAGGAGCACATTGTTTCATCTACATATATTTTTGAATTTTTCAGTTTTCTTCTTCAGATTTCTAGTTTAATATCATTGAGGTCAGAAAAAATGCTTGATATGATTTCAGTTTTAATTTATTAAGACTTATTTTGTGGCCTAACATGATCTATCCTAGATAATGTTCTATGGATTCTTGAGAAGAATGTTTATTCTGGTACTGTTGAATGGAATGTTCTATAAATATCTGTTAAGTCCATCTGCTCTAATGTGTAGTATAAGTCTAATGTTTTTTCTTAGTGATTATTTCTGTATGGGTGATCTATACATTGTTGAGAGTGGGGTATTGAAGTTCCTTGCTATTAATATATTGCTGTGTAATTTTCCCTTCAGATTTGTTAGTATTTGCTTTATATATTTAGGTACTCCTATGTTGGGGGTATAAGTATTTACAATTGTTATATCCTCTTGGTGAGTTGACATTGTATATAGTGACCTTGGTTTTCTCTTCTTACAGCCTTTGACTTAGAGTCTATTTAGTATGATATGAGAATAGCTATTCTTGCTTTGTTTTGGTTTTCATTTGCATGGAATATCTTTTTCCATCCCTTTGCTTTCATTCTGTGGGCATTTTTAAAGTTTAGGTGAGTCTCATAGGCAATAGGTAGTTGGGTCTTTTTTTCTTAATCCATCTAGCCAGTTTTTATGGCAGCCACCTGAGGGACAGGCCGCAATATCACCTAGCTTTTTTTTTTTTTTGGCCAGGCCACGTGGCATGTAGAATCTTTGTTCCCCAGCCAGGGATCAAACCCATGCCTCCTGCATTGGAAGTGTGGAGTCTTAACCACTGGACAGCCAGGGAAGTCTGCTCACCTAGATTTTGATTGGAGAATTTAGTCCATTTACATTTAAAGTAATTATTGATAAGTATGGACTTATTATTGCCATTTTGTTAATTGTTTTCTGGCTGTTTTGTAATTCCTTTTTCCTTTCCTCCTCTCTTGCTCTGTTTCTTTGTGATTTGATGATTTTTTGGAGTAGTAGTATGCTTTGATTCCTTTCTCTTTATCTTTTGTGTATTTAGTATAGGCTTTTGCTTTGTGGTTACCATGAAGCTTACATAAAACATCTTTTATGTACAACAGTCTATTTTAAGCTGATAATAACAAATGCATACCAATGCTCCCCCACCCCTACATACTCTGTTTCTGATGTCACAATTTGCATCTTTTTACATTGTGTCTCCAATAACAAATTATTGTTGTTGTATTTTCATATTTTTGTCTTTTAACCTTTATTCTAGAGTTTTAAGTGATTTACCCATCACCATTACAACTTTAGAGTATTCTGAATTTAACTCTATATTTACACTTATTGGTGAATTTTTTACTTTCATATGTTTTTCTTCTTCTAATTAACATCCTTTCATTACAGCTTGAAGAACACTCTTTAACATTTCTTAAAAGATTGGTCTAGTAATGATGAACTCTTTTAGCTTTGTTTGCCTGGGAAACTCCTTATTTCTCATTTAATTCTGAGAAACCAATTAGCTGGGTAGAATATTCTTGGTGGTTTTTTTATTTCAGCACTTTGAATACATCATTGCACACCCTTCTGGCCTCCAAGGTTTCTGCTGAAATATTTGCTGATAGTGTTATGGGGTTTCCCTTGTACATAACTTTCTTTCTCACACTGCTTTTAAGATTCTCTCCTAGTCTTTAGCATTTGAAAGTTTAATTATAATGTATCTTTGTGTGGGTCTCTTTGGATTCTTTTTTTTTTTTTTAACATCTTTATTGGGGTATAATTGCTTTACAATGGTGTGTTAGTTTCTGCTTTATAACAAAGTGAATCAGTTATACATATACATATGTTCCCATATGTCTTCCCTCTTGCGTCTCCCTCCCTCCCACCCTCCCTATCCCACCCCTCCAGGCTGTCACAAAGCACCGAGCCAATATCCCTGTGCCATGCGGCTGCTTCCCAATAGCTATCTACCTTACGTTTGTTAGTGTTTTTTTTTTTTTTTTTTTGATATTTTCTGAGATTCCTGGATCTGGATGTGTCTTTTTTTCCCTACATTAGGGAAATCTTCAGCCATTATTTCTTTGAATAAGCCTTCTGCTCCTTTCTCTCGATATTGTCCTTCTGAGACCTCTATAACACGTATATTGGTTTGTTTACTAGTATACCATAAGTTCCTAAAGCTATTTGCACTTTTTAATTCTGTCTTTTGACTTACCTGAGTGGATGACTTCCACTGCACTGTGTTCAATTTTGCTGATTCTTTCTTTCACTTGTTCTAGTCTACTGTTGAACCTTTCTACTGAAATTTTTCATTTGGCTATATTCTTTAGCTCTGTGATTTCTGTTTGGTACTTGTAAAATTTTTCCTGTGTCTTGGTTAAAATTCTCATTTTGTTCCTACATTTCTCTCCTGTCTTTGATGAGCATCTTTATGACCATTATTTTGAACACTCTGTCAGGGAAATCACTTATCTTCATTTTAATAAGATCTGTTTCTGGTTATTTTGTTGTTTTGTTTCAAATATTTTCCTGTGTTTCTTCATTTTTCTTGACTCTCTGTGTTGTTTCTGTGCATTAGGCAAAAGAGCAATCTCTCCCAGTCTTTTTTTTTTTTTTTTTTTTTTTTGCGGTACGTGGGCCTGTCACTGTTGTGGCCTCTCCTGTTGTGGAGCACAGGTTCCGGACATGCAGGCTCAGCTGCCATGGCTCACGGGGCCAGCCACTCCACGGCATCTGGGATCTTCCCAGACCGGGGCATGAACCTGTGTCACCTGCATCAGCAGGCAGACCCTCAACCACTGCGCCACCAGGGAAGCCCCAACCTCTCCCAGTCTTGACAGAATTGTCTCATGTAGGAGATGAACCTTGTTGATCAGCCCAGCCCAGTCTCCCATTTGTCAATCCAGCCTTTGTGATTGTCCACGCCGCCTTTGTTCTTAGCGGCTCCCAGTAGTTTTGGGTGTGCCAAGACCTATTTGTGTCCCAAAGGAAGTTCACAGTTAGCACCTAGATGCTGACTGAATAGAGGCTTGTCCCTCAGGCAGCAGCTGGGAAAGTCTGTGATTGAGTGTCTTTCAGGAATAAACTGAGAGGTGGACATTTTTGACTGCTCCCTCTGTTGTGGGCATGGATGTATAGACATGAAGTGGGGGCGCTCCTGCACCCATTAAGAACTATTTCTTTGTTGGCTAAAGTCATGTGGGACTTGTGAATGCAAGTCCCCTTTGGTGGTAGAGCTAGGTGATATTGGGGCCTGTCCCTCAGGTGGCTGCCATAAAAGCTGGGGCACTAGATGTGGGTAGAAGATGCTTCCTGGGTAATACTGGTAGCCTGGTTTTATTATTGGAGTGGGCTAGAGGGAGAAGGCTGAGTGTCAGTGTTTTTTTAAATTGAAGTGAAGTTGATGTACAATATTATGTATTATATTATAAAAATTACAGGTATACGATATGATAATACACAATTTTTAAAGATTATACTCTATTTATAATTATTATAAAATACTGGCTACATCCCCTTTGTTGTACAATATATCCTTGTAGCTTATTTTATACACAATAGTTTGTATCTCTTAATCCCTTACCTCTCTATTGCCCCTCCCTAGTTTCTTCTCCTCACTGGTAACCACTAGTTTGTTCTTTATATCTGTGAGTCTGCTTCTTTTTTGTTATATTCACTAGTTTGTTGTATTTTTAGATCTTACATATAAGTGATGTCATTACAGTATTTGTCTTTCTCTGTCTTACTTATTGCACTTAGCACGGTAGCTTCCAAGTCCCTTGATGTTGTT
This sequence comes from Aethalodelphis obliquidens, assembly GCF_003676395.1. NCBI lineage: Eukaryota > Metazoa > Chordata > Mammalia > Artiodactyla > Delphinidae > Aethalodelphis > Aethalodelphis obliquidens. The sequence continues at coordinate 59,209 of NW_020838078.1, read as the reverse complement.
GCAAATGGCAAAATTTCCTTCTTTTTTATGGCTGAGAAATATTCCACTGTATGTGTACGTGTATGTATATATGTATATACACATCTCTTTATCTCCCTATTTCTCTCTATATCTATCTATGTATCTCACATCTTCTTTATCCATTCATCTGTTGATGGACACTTAGGTTGCTTTTGTATCTTGGCAAAGGTAAATAATGCTGCTATGAACATTGGGGTGCATGCATCTTTTGAATTAGGGTTTTTGGTTTTTTGGATATATACCCAGGAGTGGGATTGCTCGGTTAGATGGTAATTCTATTGTTAATGTTTTGAGAAACCTCCATACTGTTTTTCACAGTGGCTGTGCCAATTTACATTCCCACCAACAGTGTACAAGTGTTCACTTTTCTTTTTTTTTTTTTTGAGATGTAATTGACATAACATATTAGCTTCAGATCTACAACAAAACGATTCAATATTTGTACATACTGTGAATCACCACAATAAGTCTAGTTAATATCCATCAACACATACAGTTAAATTTTTTTCTTTTGATGAGAACACTTAAGATCTACTCTCTTAGCAACTTTCAAATATACAGTACAGTATTAACTATAGTCACCATGCTGTACATTACATCCCCATGACGTTTATTTTATAACTTGAGGATTGTGCCTTTTGACACCCTTCACCCATTTCACCCCTACCCTCTCTCCCAACTCTGGCAACCACCAATCTATTCTCTGTATCTGTGAGTTTGGTTTGTTCTTGTTGTTTTAGATTCCACATATGAGATCGTATGGTATTTGTCTTTGTCTGACTTATTTCACTCAGCATAATGTCCTCAAGTTGTTGCAAATGGCAAGATTTTCTTTTTTATGGCTGAACTGTATACACACATACACATTTTCTTTATCCATTCATCTATTGATGGACACTTAGGTTGCTTTCATGTGTTGGATATTGTAAATAATGCTGCAGTGAACAGGGGTGGGAGGAGCATTGCGGGCTGATGCAGATATCTTTCTGAGTTCGTGTTTTTGTTCCCTTTGGATAAATGTCAAGGAATGGAATTGCCGGATCATGTTCTATTTTTTGAGGAATCTCAATACTGTTTTCCCATAATGACTGTACCTATTTACATTCCCACCGACAGTGTACAAGCATTCCCTTTTCGCCACATCCTTACCAACACTTATTTATTGTCTTTTTGATAATTGCTATTCTAACAGGTGTGAGGTAATATCTCCTTGTGGTTTTAATTTGCTTTTCCCTGATGACTGGTGACATAGAGCTCCTTTTCATGTACCTAATAACCATCTGTATGTCTTCTTTGGAAAAATGTCTATGCAGATCCTCTGCCCATTTTTTAATCTTTTTCTTTTTTTTCCTTTTGAGTTGTATAAGTTGTTTATACATCTTGGATATTAACCCCCTATCAGATATCAGATTTTGCAGATATTTTCTCCCATTTGGTAGGTAGGTTGCCTTTTCATTTTGTTGATGGTTTCCTTTGCTGTGCAGAAGCTTTTTAATTTAATGTAGCCTCACTTTTTTTTTTAACATCTTTATTGGAGTATAATTGCTTTACAATGGTGTGTTAGTTTCTGCTTTACAACAAAATTAATCAGTTATATATATACATCTGTTCCCATATCTCTTCCCTCTTGCATCTCCCTCCCTCCCACCCTCCCTATCCCACTCATTCACTTTTCTGCACATCCTCGCCAACATTCGTTATTTGTGTTATTTTTGATTATAGGCATTCTGAAGGTGTGAGGTGATATATCATTTTGTTTTTGATTTGCAGTTCCCTGATGATTAGTGTTGTTGAGCATCTTTTCATGTGCCTGTTGGGCATCTGCATGTCCTCTTTGGAAAAATGTCTGTTCAGGTGTTCTGACCATTTATTGTTGTTGTTTGCTGTTTAGATGTTGAGTGGTATAAGCTGTTCATGTATGTTGGATATTAACCCCTTATTGGTCACATCATTTGCAAATATTTTCTCCCATTATGTAGGTTGTCTTTTCGTTTTGTTAATGGTTTACTTTGCTGTGCAAAAGCTTTTAAGGTTGATTAGGTTTCATTTGTTTATTTTTGCGTTTATTTCCTTTGCTTTAGGAGACAGATCCTAAAAATATTGCCCAGATTTATGTCAAAGAGTGTTCTGCCTATGTTTTCCTCTAGTAATTTTGTGGTTGCCTCTTACATTTAGGTCTTTAATACATTTTGAGTTTATTTTTGTATATGATGTTAGAGAATGTTTTAATATCATTCTTTTACATGTAGCTGTCCTGTTTTCCCAATACCACTTATTGAAGAGACTGTCATTTCTCCACTGTGTATTTTTCCCTCCTTTGTCATAGATTAATTGGCTATAAGTGTTTGGTTTCTTTCTGGGCTCTGTTTTGTTCCATTGATCTATATGTTTGTTTTTGTGCCAGTACCATGCTGTTTGATTATTGTAGGTTTTAGTATAGTCTGAAGTCAGGGAGCATGATTCCTCCAGCTCTGTCCTTTTTAAAAAATTTTTTCATTTATGAATGTCTTTTTTTTTTTACATCTTTATTGGAGTATAATTGCTCCACAATGGTGTGTTAGTTTCTGCTTTATAACAAAGTGAATCAGTTATACATATTCATATGTTCCCATATCTCTTCGCTCTTACATCTCCCTCCTTCCCACCCTCCCTATCCCAACCCTCCAGGCAGTCACAAAGCACCTAGCTGATCTCCCTGTGCTATGCAGCTGCTTCCCACTAGCTATCTGTTTTATGTTTGGTAGTGTATATATGTCCATGCCACTCCCTCACTTTGTCACAGCTTGCCCTTCCCCCTCCCCATATCCTCAAGTCCATTCTCTAGTAGGTCTGTGTCTTTATTCCTGTCTTACCCCTAGGTTCTTCATGACATTTTTTTCTTAAATTCTGTATACATGTGTTAGCATATGGTATTTGTCTTTCTCTTTCTGACTTACTTCACTCTGTACGACAGACTCTAGGTCCATCCACCTCATTACAAATAGCTCAATTTCGTTTCTTTTTATGGCTGAGTAATATTCCATTGTATATATGTGCCACATCTTCTTTATCCATTCATCCGATGATGGACACTTAGGTTGTTTCCATATCCTGGCTATTGTAAATAGAGCTGCAATGAACATTTTGGTACATGACTCTTGCTGAATTATGGTTCTCTCAGGGTATATGCCAAGTAGTGGGATTGCTGGGTCATATGGTAGTCCTATTTGTAGTATTATAAGGAACCTCCATACTGTTCTCCATAGTGGCTGTACCAATTCACATTCCCACCAGCAGTGCAAGTGTTTCCTTTTCTCCACACCCTCTCCAGCATTTATTGTTTCTACATTTTTTGATGATGGCCATTCTGACTGGTTTGAGATGATATCTCATTGTACTTTTGATTTGCATTTCTCTAATGATTAATGATGTTGAGCATTCTTTCATGTGTTTGTTGGCAATCTGTATAACTTCTTTGGAGGAATGTCTATTTAGTTCTTCTGCCCATTTTGAATTGGGTTGTTTGTTTTTTGGTTATTGAGGTGCATGAGCTGCTTGTAAATTTTGAAGATGAATCCTTTGTCAGTTGCTTCATTTGCAAATACGTTCTCCCATTCTGAGGGCTGTCTTTTGGTCTTGTTTATGCTTTCCTTTGCTGTGCAAAAGCTTTGAAGTTTCATTAGGTCCCATTTGTTTATTTTTGTTTTTATTTCCATTTCTCTAGGAGGTGGGTCAAAAAGGATCTTGCTGTGATTGATGTCATAGAGTGTTCTGCCTATGTTTTCCTCTAAGAGTTTGATAGCGTCTGGCCTTGCATTTAGGCCTTTAATCCATTTTGAGTTTATTTTTGTGTATGGTGTTAGGGAATGATCTCATCTCATACTTTTACATGTATCTGTCCAGTTTTCCCAGCACCACTTATTGAAGAGGCTGTCCTTTCTCCACTGTACATTCCTGCCTCCTTTATCAAAGATAAGGTGACCATATGTGCGTGGGTTTACCTCTGGGTTTTCTATCCTGTTCCATTGATCTGTATTTCTGTTTTTGTGCCAGTACCATACTGTCTTGATTACTGTACCTTTGTACTATAGTCTGAAGTCAGGGAGCCTGATTCCTCCAGCTCCATTTTTCGTTCTCACGATTGCCTTGGCTATTTGGAGTCTTTTGTGTTTCCATACAAATTGTGAAATTTTTTGTTCTCATCCTGTGAAAAATGCCAGTGGTAGTTTGATAGGGATTGCATTGAATCTGTAGATCGCTTTGGGTAGTAGAGTCATTTTCACAATGTTCATTCTTCCAATCCAAGAACATGGTATATCTCTCCATCTATTTGTATCATCTTTAATTTCTTTCATTGGTGTCTTATAATTTTCTGCATACAAGTCTTTTGTCTCCTTAGGTAGGTTTATTCCTAGATATTTTATCCTTTTTGTTGCAGTGGTAAATGTGAGTGTTTTCTTGATTTCACTTTCAGATTTCTCATCATTAGAGTATGTAATGCCAGAGATTTCTGTGCATTAATTTTGTATCCTGCTACTTTACCAAATTAATTGATTAACTCTAGTAGTTTTCTGGTAGCATGTTTAGGATTCTCTGTGTATAGTATCATGTAATCTGCAAACAGTGAAAACTTTACTTCTTGTTTTCCGATTTGGATTCCTTTTATTTCCTTTTCTTCTCTGATTGCTGTGGCTAAAACTTCCAAAACTATGTTGAATAAGAGTGCTGAAAGTGGGCAGCCTTGTCTTGTTCCTGATATTAGTGGAAATGCTTTCAGTTTTTCACCAATGAGAACAGTGTTGGCTGTGGTTTGTCGTATATGGCCTTTATTATGTTGAGAAAAGTTCCCTCTATGCCTACTTTCTGCAGAGTTTTTATCATAAATGGGTGTTGAATTTTGTCGAAAGCTTTCTCTGCATCTATTGAGATGACCATATGGTTTTTCTCCCTCAATTTGTTAATATGGTGTATCACGTTGATTGATTTGCATATATTGAAGAATCCTTGCATTCCTGGAATAAACCCCACTGATCATGGTGTATGATCCTTTTAATGTGCTGTTGGATTCTGTTTGGTAGTATTTTGTTGAGGATTTTTGAATCTATGTTCATCAGTGATATTGGCCTCTAGTTTTCTTTCTTTGTGACATCCTTTCCTGGTTTTGGTATCAGGGTGATGGTGGCCTCATAGAATAAGTTTGGAAATGTTCCTCCCTCTGCTATATTTTGGAAGAGTCTGAGAAGGATAGATGTTAGCTCTTCACTAAATGTTTGATAGAATTCACCTGTGAAGCCATCTGGTCCTGGGCTTTTGTTTGTTGCAAGATTTTTTTTTTTTTTTGCGGTACCCGGGCCTCTCACTGCTCTGGCCTCTCCCGTCATGGAGCACAGGCTCTGGACGCGCAGGCTCAGCGGCCATGGCTCATGGGCCCACGCTCCGCGGCATGTGGGATCTTCCCGGACTGGGGCACGAACCCGTGTCCCGTGCATCGGCAGGCAGACTCTCAACTGCTGCACCACCAGGGAAGCCCCTGTTGGAAGATTTTTAATCACAGTTTCAATTCCAGTGCTTGTGATTGGTCTGTTTATATTTTCTATATCTTCCTGATTCAGTCTTGGCAGGTTGTGCATTTCTAAGAATTTGTCCATTTCTTCCAGGTTGTCCATTTTATTGCCATAGAGTTGCTTGTAGTAATCTCTCATGATCTTTTGTATTTCTCCAGTGTCAGTTGTTACTTCTCCGTTTTCATTTCTAATTCTATTGATCTGAGTCTTTTCCCTTTTTTTCTTGATGAGTCTGGCTAATGGTTTATTAATTTTGTTTATCTTCTCAAAGAACAGCTTTTAGTTTTATTGATCTTGGCTATTGTTTCCTTCATTTATTTTTCATTTATTTCTCATATGATTTTTATGATTTCTTTCCTTCTGCTAACTTTGTTTTTTTTTTGTTGTTGTTCTTCTTTCTCTAATTGCTTTAGGTGCAAGCTTATGTTGTTTATTCGAGATGTTTCCTGTTTCTTAAGGTAGGATTGTATCGCTATAAACTTCCCTCTTAGAACTGCTTTTGCTGCATCCCATAGGTTTTGGGTTGTCGTGTCTCCATTGTCATTTGTTTCTAGGTATTTTTTGATTTCCTCTTTGAGTTCTTCAGTGATCACTTCGTTATTAAGTAGTGTATTGTTTATCTTCCATGTGTTTGTATTTTTTACAGATCCTTTTCTGTAATATATAGCCTCATAGCATTGTGGTTGGAAAAGATACCTGATACAATTTCAGTTTTCTTAAATTTACCAAGGCTTGATTTGTGACCCAAGATATGATCTGTCCTGGAGAATGATCCATGAGCACTTGAGAAAAATGTGTATTCTGTTCTTTTTGGATGGAATGTCCTATAAATTAAGTGCATCTTTTTTAATGTATCATTTAAAGCTTGTGTTTCCTTATTTATTTTCATTTTGGATGATCTGTCCATTGGTGAAAGTGGGCTTGTTAAAGTCCCCTACTATGAATGTGTTACTCTTGATTTCCCTTTTTTTTTTACTTTTTATTATTATTTTTGGTTTCCCCTTTTATGGCTGTTACTATTTGCCTTATGTATTGAGGTGCTGCTATGTTGGGTGCATAAATATTTACAATTGTTATATTTTCTTCTTGGATCGATCCCTTGATCATTATATAGTGTCCTTCTTTGTCTCTTCTAATAGTCTTTATTTTAATGCCTATTTTGTGTGATATGAGAATTGCTACTCCAGCTTTCCTTTGGTTTCCATTTGCATGGAATATCTTTTTTCCATCCCCTCACTTTCAGTCTGTATGTGTCTCGAGGTCTGAAGTGGGTCTCTCGTAGACAGTATATATATGGGTCTTGTTTTTATGTCCATTCTATATATCTATATAGCTAGTCTGTGTCTTTTGGTGGGAGAATTTAATCCATTTACATTTAAGGTAATTATCGATATGTATGTTCCTCTTCCCATTTTCTTAATTGTTTATTAATTGTTATTATAGTTGATTTCCTACTCTTGTGTTTCTTGCCTAGAGAAGATCCTTTAACATTTGTTGTAAAGCTGGTTTGGTGGTGTTGAACTCTCTTAGCTTTTGCTTGTCTGTAAAGGTCCATGCTTTTAGCCGCGGCTCGCACCCCTCTCTGGGGTCTGCGTTTTTAGCCGCAGCTCGCGCCCGTCTCTGGGGTCCGCGTTTTTAGCCGCGGCTCGCGCCCATCTCTGGAGTACCTTTAAGCAGCGCTCTTAAACCCCTCTCCTCGCGCACCAGGAAACAAATAGGGAAGAAAAAGTCTCTTGCGTCTTCGGCAGCTCCAGACCTTTTCCCAGACTCCCTCCCTGCTAGCCGTGGTGCGCTAACCCCTTCAGGCTGTGTTCACGCCACCAATCCTCTCCCTGCGCTCCCACCGAAGCCCGACCCTCAGCTCCCAGCCCCGCCCGCCCCGGCTGGTGAGCAGACAAGGCTGGTGAGTGCTGGTCGGCACCGATGTTATTTGCGGAAATCTCTCTGCTTTGCCCTCTACACCCCTGTTGCTGTGGTCTCCTCCGTGGCCCCGAAGCTCCCCCCCTCCGCCACCTGCAGCCTCTGCCCGCGAAGGGCCTTCTAGTGTGTGGAAACCTTTCCTCCTTCACGGCTCCCTCCCACTGGTGCAGGTCCCGTCCCTGTTCTTTTGTCTCTGTTTAATCTTTTTTCTTTTGCCCTACCCAGGTACATGGGGAGTTTCTTGACTTTTGGGAGGTCTGAGGTCTTCTGCTAGCATTCAGTAGGTGTTTTTTGGGTGTTCCACGTGTAAATGTATTTCTGATGTATCTCGACCTTTCTTTTCCAGCCTTCTCTTTGGATTCATGGTGCATGTGTCTCTATTCATTTCTGGAGGCTGAAAGTCCAAGATCCAGGTGTGGGCAGGACTAGTTTCATTCTGAGGCCCCTCTCCTTGGCTTGCAGATGGCTGCCTTCCCCCTGTGTCCTCATATGATCATCCCTCTGTGTCAGCTCTGTTCTTCTTCTCCAGATTGTTTCAGCTATTTGGGTTTGTTTGTTTTTCCGTACAAATTTTAAAATTATTCTAGTTTTGTGAAAAATGCCATTGGTAGTTTGATAGGGATTGCATTGTATCTGCTGATTGTCTTGGGTATTATGGTCATTTTAACAATATTAATTCTTCCAATCCAAGAATAAAGTATAACTTTCCATCTTTTACAGTATGCAGGTAAAGCTCTTTCAGGGAACAATTGGGAGATGGGTAATTTTGCTTTCTCCTTCTCACTGAGCCTAGGGGATAGCCAGCTAGGAATTGCTCCTTTGTTTTCTATGGTCCTGTGGAACTTGTGAATGGAACCCCCTTTAACTATAAGACTGATGGTCTGCTGACCCATTTCTCGGGCAGAAGCTATGAAATCTTGGGTGTAGGCATGTGTACAAGGCCATTCCAGGGAGATACTAGGAAATTAGAGCCATCTGGAGTGGGGAGGAGTGGTGTCCACTTCCCCATTCTCTGGGGAGGATCACAGCCAGCCCCTAGTGCCTGCTAAGTTAGAAGACTGGCCTTTAGGCGGCAGCTTTTAAAGTATGCAGATACTCTTTCAGGGGAAAACTGTGAGGTGTACAATTTTGCCTGTTCCCTCTATGCTGATTGCTGGAATGATAGACTTGGTGAGTGCTTACATGCTTATTAAGAATTGTTTCTTTTTTTGCTATACTGTTGTAAGTCTTGTGGATACAAGCTCCATTGGTTTTTAGAGCAAGGGATTTTGTGAGCTTGTCCCTCTAGTGGGTCTTAGCAGTTGGTGTGCTTGATATGGAGTCCAAGCCCTTTGGTTTTCAGGGAGAAGCTAGAAGTTGAGACTTCTCTCCTGATTGTAAGGCACTGTGCTGTGGGTGGAGTTGATGCCAAGAGTGTGGAAAGAACAGCCTTTCCTACCTGTTTTGATGTGCGTATTTTCTCATTTGTCCTACTTGTAGGAGTTGTTCAGCTAGTTTCTGGGTCCCTTTCAGAGTAAATTGCTCCATGTGTAGCTGTACATTTGGTGTGTCTGTATGAGGAGGGGAGCTCCTTCGTCACCATCTTGTTGACTCCCAATTCCTAAAGTTTTGTATCTTGCTTTTCAGTCAAAATATTTCCCTTTGCTCTAATACTGTTTTTTGAAACTTGAAGTACTTTCTTTAATAAGAATTTAATCTTCCAAATTTTCTTAGATTTGGGTAGGATGCCCCATGTTAATGAGAGTAAAAATATTTTTTCCTGTCAAAACTTCCTGAGGTGTGGGAACAATATTCTAGGGTTGCATTTCAATCTTGTGCTGACTTACTCTTGCAAGTAAGGATTGCTTAACTCTAAAACTGAACTAAGTTAAGATCATACAATTATGAAAAATCAGAGAAACTTTTATTAGCTACACAAATTTCGTTAGCTATACAAATATATAAGTCCTTCATTGTTTCCTTTTATTCTTCAAAGATATGGTATGGATTTCTAATTTTCATTATGATTAGTGAATATATTCTATGTTATTTGAGGGATTTTTAAAGATTTTGGCCTGGTATATGGTTTATCTTGGTGAATATGCCATAGACACTTAAAATGTGCATTCATTCTAAAGTTGTTGGCTATAGTGTTTTATAAATGCCCATTAGGTTTAAATGGTTAATATATATTGTTCATATCTTCTATGATTGATATTGTGTTTTGGTCTATAAATTACTGAAAAAGTAGAGTTTAAAGTCACCAACTATGATTGTGGATTTGTCTGTTACTCCCCTTATTTCTGTCAGTTTCATTTCATGTAATCTGAAACTTTGTTATTAGTCATATAAATTTTTATGATGATTATGTCTCCCGTATAAATTGACCCTCTTATATTATGAAATGTCTCTATCTCTGGTAATACATTAACTTGAAGTTTACTGTATCAGAAATTAATATAACTACTCTAGGTTTCATATGCTTTCTGTTAGTATGGTGTATCTTTTCATCTTTTCTTCCTTTTAACCTATATCTTTATGTATAAAATATTGTCATTAGATGGCATATAGTTGGGTTATGTTTAACTTAACAGTTGGAGTGTTTATTCAATGTTCACCTAATATAATTATTGAAAAAGC